>NC_056726.1:657474198-657479198 GCF_019279795.1 Protopterus annectens
CATTGCATGGAAAGACACTCCTATAACTAAGCAGTTCATGTGAGCATTGGCCCTTTTCCTTGACTGTGAGCAGAACTTCATGTGAGTGTATGACAAACAGCATCACAGAGGGTAGTTGGAAATATCTCTTACAACAAACACTGTGGGGACAGTCCAACAAACTGGAGGAGGATGTTCCAGACATGGGGGCAGAATGTAAGTATTGCTGTTCTACATTTGAAGTAATGTTGGTTTAACAGGGTTTATGTGGATATGGCTGTTCTGCATAATTTAAAGTCTGACATGACAGTGTTATATGGTTGAGGAAACTCTCACTTGTAGGGCTATCTGCAGACTGGCCAGAGTTTGGAGTCTTAGATTTGGTGCATTACTCACACATTTTTTGTCTTTATAAATTCAGTAGCATACTCTGAGGATTGCAGTCAGTAAATGGTAATATCCACGTGAGTTTCTGACTTCATATCCCTCAGAAGAGATATGTTACATCAAACCCTGTTACACCAGCAATTTTCTCAATTTATAACAGCAGTATGTCAATAATGACCTTGTGTTTGTGCCTCTGCCTCCCCAAGTCTGTCACCCTTTGTCCATATGCAATGCAGTAAGAGGTGGAAATGTACGGTATATCATTATTTACTGACATTATTCCTGATATCAAGCCAGTGATATATCAGACTGCCAGACATGTTATGTATAGCAGGCCTAATATTTGAGGAAAAAACCTGGACATTCTCTTGTAGTCTGTACAGTACTGAGGTCTGTGTACTTATGGTGATTGTTGACAGAGTGTCTGTATTATGTAGCCATGTATTGTGATTATGTTATTTGGCCTGTGTACAGACTGGGGTAGATGTCAATATTCTTGGTCCTGTTTTATCCAATGTTGCATCCTGCTCCAGTTTCTGATGCCCTATCAGCCTATATGTTTGTAAGGCTAGACTGAGATATGTCAAATGCCACAATCAGACATCAGACTATACTATGCTTTGGGCCAGTATATGTAGAGTTAATATGTGAGTGGCAAACATGATGATGACTGTTGTTCACACAGTCCATATACTGTACTATTACTTAGGCTTATCATTATGTGACTGTGGTGAGTCTGGTTGTGGGTATGTACTTTCACACTGGTGTCTGTTACTCTGTGCTGTTACATGCCTGTAGTGGCTGATATATTTGCAATTACATGTGTATTCCCTCATAGGTAAATTGGGTTAGTGCTGTGGCAGTCTGCCTGTAGTGTAGACAGTGTTTGGTGACATGCCTAGCAGCTCAGTGTATTCGCCCTAGTGTGATATGTTCAGATATATGTCAGATGTACTGTTACCTGGCCACCATACATGTTGTGTATTTCTGACAAAGCAGTGGGCTGCTGTAAAGATGTATGTCACTAACTAGTGGGAAGTATGTGGCTTGGGACCTCAGCTCCTCCAGTTAATATGTATTAGGACAGACAGGAGGGTATGACTGCATCAACTGTGTGAGCTTATCTAGTCCAGTTTTTGGGATATATCCCCATTTCATGACTTTAAATATACCCTGTGTCAGGCTTGGTCTACATTTCTTGCACTAAGGAGTTCTGTGTATACCTCTTGACTGACCAGATTGTTTTAGACTGTCCAGGTTTATTGCTCATATTTCTGCTGTATTCCACAGAATCATTACTGTGATTTGTGTGGTATTCACTATGATGATTTTATGATGTCTGTCAGTAACTGATGGCGTACATTTCAGTTTCAGAACTGCCTTCCTTCAGAACATGTATGGTGACACAAACCCTGTTAATGTAGCAACATTCTACATTTATAACTGCAATACTTACATTACGTCCCCTTGCACTAAGAGGTTGAGAGTTGTGATGGAGAGGTATGACTCCTCTACATGTTATGTGCATATTTTATTTATACACACACACACACACACACACACACACACATATATATATATATATATATATATATATATATATATGTATATGTATATGTATATATATATATATATATATATATATATATATATATATATATATATATGTCTATGTGTTTGGTGTGTGTGTGTGCATGTATATATATATATATATATATATATATATATATATATATATATATATATATCCTTTTTATGTGTAAATATGAGTGTTAATATTCCTTCTCAGATGTATCTCACCATATTTATCTGATATGTGTATATTTAGATATAGAAACATGACTGATTCCACGTGTTTTCACTAACAAGTAGTAAAAAATTGTAGTCCTCATACAAGTTTTTCACTACTATTCAGTATGTTTACTGAATTATATATTTGAAAAGCAACAGATGTTCTTATGGCTTAGTGGTTAATTGCTGTGACTATAGTGTAGAGAGTCCTAGGTTCAAGACCTGCAAGGGATATTTATTTTGCTGCTGGTCAGAACAAGGGTTGATGGAGACAGGGTGATTAAGGTGCTTTAAAGTGGCTTTAAGAGGGTTTGCGTGAGTTTGCATGAAGCTAAGCGCTGCTAACGTATGGTTAAACAAATACGTGCTTACACTGTGTAGGCTTTGCTTACCAGTGCACAAATCTGCTTAGCATTTACATTTAAGCAATGCTTAAACCTGCTAAGCATAGCTCAGCCCTGGTAAACAGTGATCACATTCCAGTCTGATAAAAAAGCAGGGTAATGACATCTTTAATAAGTGTATTTAATTCCATGTTCATAACATTCTTCTATGTGCTGTCATTACAGTAGCAAGGGGTGTGAGTATACTATATGGGATACCTGAGTATACATGGGCAGTACCACAATCTTTTCTCTTTATTCTGTATTTGTTTCATACTTGGGTAGTATCCCAGGTTATATGCATTCATACTTGTATGTATTGTATTCATTATGTTACTACTTTTAACAGTGCTTTTCCAAGTATGTGTAGATTGCAGATTGTAGTACTGGAACCATACACCCCTGCATACAAAGCTGGACTCTGAGTACTGACTATCTTGTTCTTGGTGTTTGAGCTGTATGTTTTTATGTATCTCCTATTGGATATTGATCTGATATGTTGATATTAGCTTTAGATTACTATGTTTTGAGGGCATGTCATTCAGGACTGCTGTCATGTAGTAATGGTATACCTTTCAGTTTCAGAAGTCTATCTTTCAAAATATTCATCCTAATGCATACCCTTTTGGCTATATACTTTGTCTGTCCTCTGTACAGATGTGCAGATGTCAGGTATTGCTATGGCCATAGCACTATGTCAGTGCCCACATTGTATTGTTCTGTGGGCCTGGACACTGCTGCTAGTTCCGACATATGGGACATTCCCTAATGTGGGCCTTGCCCCTTTTCCTTGCCTGTGTGATGGACATTACAGAGATATTGACCTACAGATTTACATACAGTAGGTGGCAATATGTCACAGGACAGGACATGTGAAGACAGCCAAACAACATGGGGGACATATCCCCAAGATTTGTGAACAGATTCTATGTCATCAATGCTGTTATAGACATGGTGGATTGATAGATTGACAGGGTTTGTGTGGACATACATTTAGTGAGTGATGTCACAACTCACAGTGATATGTCTCTGACATAACTCTCCACTGGCATGCTGTCCACAGACTGTCCACATATCTGCCTGTTATGTTTTGTCTGTTCCCCAGACAGTTGGTGTCCTTGGTAAATCAGTCATGGACTCTGGGAATGCAGTCAGTAAATACGCACATCTATTGATATTACCAATGTCATATTCCTCATAAAGGATGTTACAACAAACCCAGTGACATCTGCAACTTTCTCAATGTATGACAGCAGTATGTCCAATCTACCCCTGTGTTTGTGCCTCTGTTCCCACCTAGTGATATAGGGCTTGATGCCTAGCTTAGTGAATTACTGCATGATTCCTGAGTGGGGAATTTTATCAAAGGCTTTGGCCAGATCAAGGTAGGATGTATGCACCACCTTGCCTTTATCCACAGCACAGGTGACTGACGCCAAGAAGCTGACCAGGTTGAATGACCAGGTATGAAGTACCCTTCACAAAAGTAAACATTCCATGGCTTCACTTAACAGACTTAGGCAGTTGGGGCAGTATTTCCCAGGGTCTGTAGTCACACGTTGTATGTGGAGAGTGGTGACTGTAGCATTGCATAATTTAGTAGGGAAAAAGTCTGAGGTGAGGCTGTGCTTGAACAGGGCACACAGGTGTGGTATCAGGGGACTCTGTAGTTCATGTAGAACACAGCCAGGAATATTGTCAGGTCCCATAGAAGCTGTATTCTTGGCCTTGGACAGTGGAGTTTTAACCTGTGCTGCAGTAATACTGGGTGCCTGGAAGTGTATTGGAATTGTGATTGGTCCTTGGTGGGGGGGGGGGGGTGTAAAGTTTGCCAGTATAATGGCAGTATTTGTTGGTTCATTCTAGGCGGTACCATTGTCTAGTAGCTCAGAAAAAATCTTGGTATTGCCATGGATATTCTTTATATAACTGTATGAGGCCTTGTTGTCTTTACTATGTCCTCAAATTCTGTTCTCACAGCTAACGTTGTGGTATTTGATGAGGGATTTCAACTTTTAATTGAAGCTGATAAAATGTATTTTCAGTCTTGGGACTTCACCTTATTCCATATCAGTTCCCTCCTTCTGTTGTACAGTTTCTTTATGGCAGGGGACCACTAGATCAGCTTACTTTTTTGCAGGTGAGGGTCCTGGTTGTATTGGGTATGGTGGTATCCATACATTTGTCTACATGTTCATAGTGCATTGTTTGATTCAGCTGTCATGCAAATAGTCTCCATTTGCATGGCTGCTGGAAGGTTAGCCACCTCTGTTTTTAGGAGTTCATAGTTAGCTTTGGAAAGGCTTTCCATGGTGGTTACCTCTGCAGGGGGGGGGGGGAGGGTTGTGCATTTCCAAAGGTGATTAATTTGTGTTCAGATATAACAAGGGAGGAGTTGACTGTTGTTGTAGAACAACAGTCACCCATGTTAGGAAGGACCAGGTCGATGTGATGGGCATG
>NC_056726.1:657481698-657601698 GCF_019279795.1 Protopterus annectens
ACGCACACACACACACACACACACACACACACACACACACATATATATATATATATATATATATATATATATATATATATATATATATACATACACATTTTCCCTACTATTGAATGACTGTGCTGCATGATATGTTTGAATAAACATCCAACATATCTGCAGCTCAGATGGCTTAGTCGTAACTTGCTGTGCAGGGTCCTGGGTTCAAGTCTTGGTAAGGTTGATTATTTTTTTGATGGGCAGAACAAGGGCTGTTGGATACGGTGTGATTAAAGCACTTTAAGCAGTTGTAAGAAGGTTTGCACGGGTTTGCATGGCAGTAAGCATTGCTAACTTACGGTTAACTATGCTTACACACACCCTTAAAAAGTGCTTAGTTTGTGTAGGCATTGCTTAGCACCGCATAAATAGGCTTACTCCCCACTTACTAACGCTTACTCCTGCTTACCCCACATTAGTTTCTTTAAAAGAAAAGAAAAAGGGGTGATAGGAAAGTGGTGAATAACGGGGCACAAAGAGGGTAAAACAATATGAATGATGGATGTAAGGAGGTCCATAGCTGTCCATTTCTTATACAGCAACAGCTGTGCATATATACTGAATTTGGATGTACATTTGGACACTCAAATCCCTGAGAGAGAGGGGTGAGGACAACAATAATGTATTGTGAAGCCAATTAGACAAGACTACATGTGGCCAGTGGAGACGTGTGCCAAATGGACAGATATGTATCGGGCAACATTGTTTTCTGGGAACAGATTGCCCTTTTTTTTTAAGGTGAGAGTGGGATGTTGGGGAAGGATGGTAGGTATATTTGATGAGGTAGGTTGAGTAGAAGGGCAATCAAGACAGACAAGACAGCACACAGGGGTGGTGTATGACACATGTGGTGGGTAAACACCTTGGACAGGGAGGGGTGTTTGGCAATCAGAAGCCCACGAGCCCCCAAATGGATACAGTGGGACTGAGGTCCCCACCCATGGGCAGTCACCACTGCACCTTCACGGTCCCGAAGGTGGCTGTGCTGGGGGCTGAGCAGGAGGGGCAGGCTGACCCTCTAATTGTGCCACATGGCATTGAAGCTGGCATAGCAGATCTCCAAATTCCTTGTGGAGCTTGCTATGCACCAGACGCCGGACTTGGCTTCGAGTGACAGGATCCTGTACACGCCCGCACCCAGGGGTGGACGAGATCCATCCCCTGAGGTGGTTCCTCCCGAAGGTGGTACAGGACCAGTGGAGGAGGAGGTCCCAGGGTAGGTCCCAGACATGCTGGGGTCCTGTGCCATGGCCAGATGAGGCAGGAGAGGCGTATCCACTGGGATCAGCCTTCCATGACATGCTATGGTGTTGCAGTTTTAGAACATATGTTGGTTAGTAATGGTAAACACATTTCAGGATTAGTTATAACAGCATGAATGAGTATTCCCATGAACCCAAAACAACAGATTTGGAACATTTGCATAGCAATACACCGGCATGCAGATTACATTGATAGCAACAGGCCACCAGTGATAGTATTTGAACAGGGACCATTAATTGGAATAAATGTCAACATTTGTAGAACAACAGGACACATGTCCCAACAGTAGGTTTGGTGAAAAACATATCCATTCATTTATGTGTTTAGATTATTGGTGAAGATAAGGGTGGGAAGGGAGATGTCAGTTAACAAATGTAGATTCTTGCAGTGGTCACAGCTTTAATGATCATTGTTCGACTCATTACTCTACAGGTATTATTAAAACTATGGCATTGGGTTGGGCAGTGGTATGTTTGTGCATAGTATAATTACAGCCTTCTTATAGCTGCTTTATACTGTCTCTTACCTGGAAGACCTGTGGAGGGAATGTTTGTTAATACTACATGATTGTTTCTACCCATATTCACTTAGTCAGGGTTACATATGTGCACTCATACTGTGTGTGTGTGTGTGTGTGTGTGTGTGTGTGTGTGTGTGTGTGTGTGTGTGTGTGTGTGTGTGTGTGTGTGTGTGCTACTGACACACTCTGCCTTGATTTCTATCAGTCACCCTGGTTGTTGTTAACAGGGACCAGTATCTGTGACAGCATGACACTTTTGAATAATTCTTGGGGGAGACCATTTGTTGTATGTACTTATCTTGCTGTCATTTGCAGCCTTGGGATTGGACCATGGGTGTTTGACACAATATAACTACAGCCTTCTTATAGCTACTTTATACCTTCTCTTACCTGGAAGACCTGTGGAGGGAATGTTTGTTAGCACTACCTGACAGTTTCTACACATTTTCACAAAATACTAGTTGAAATTTTGCACACAGCTTACTACCACTCCCAGGATTTGAACCGTGGCTGTTTCTGCTAAAATTATAACATGTGTTTCATCAGAAGGAGCTATTGAGAAACTGCTGTTTCTTCTTTGAATGATTTCTTTCTCATTCTCTCTTTGTTGTACAATCTGACCTTGTAATTACAGCATTCTTATACATACATTCCTATACATACCTTTTGACATAGCACAATGTGGAAAACAGTGGTTAACATAACATTACTATTCAGATATCAGATCTTGGTGTGTGACATTTTTAATATCAGTTAATCTCGTGTCTTATAGTGGCACTAGCTTTGTCAGATGAGACTTGATTGTTTAATGCTTTCACAGCTATAGTTGCTATGCATAACCTGTACACATTTCATACCAGAGTAAACACAACCAGTCCAGGGTTTTGAATTTTATTGACAGGCAGTTACAGTTTTATTTATATATAACCTATATGAGACTATTACTGTAATATTGTCTGCTTTTATCAGTAAAAAAATACCTATTTTAATACTGTCAGGTGACATTCTACTCCTTTATATTTATTTGGTATGAATACTACAAGATAGATTGTTTCTCACCAGCTTTGAGATGCAGCCTTTGCAACCCACTAGCATGGGCTTCCTGGTTCACAGCCTGCTCTGCTGGAGCTGTAATGAAGATAGAGAAACATTTATGCATATCTATCCATCACATACACAGGCTGGACATTGGTAAACAGTTTTTGATATGAATACTTACACATGCCAGAAACATCACCCCTCTGCCTTGCTTCTTGGACTCACTGGTCCAAGAGCTCCCTCTTCTTCTGCTTCAAGTCGGCATAGTGGTGCAGGACCTGCTCACTAGTCTGAAAGATGCCAGTGGCACTGATGAGGTCATGGGCGAGACTTTCCCAGGCCTCCTCTTTATATTGGGAGCCCTGGTACTGGTCCTGCAGGAGTCTCACATTATGGATTTTAACAAGGAGTGCTACCATGATCTTGGACTCCTGTATGCACCAGTGTTGTGCCCAAAAGCACATGTTCTCTCCAACACCTGCCATACTGCCTACAGTGGGGAGCTACAATCAGTAATGAGCTGTATTCCCATCTGCGAGGTTTAAATATGGCCAATTTCCTGCCCGTTGCTGTGATTGGATGATTTTGAATATGCTGAGCTAAGCTAAGCTATGGGCAAACCTGCTTAGATATGGTTGGCATTTCTTAAAGGGGCAGGTTCAGCACTGCTTACCAATGGGCAAATCCACTTAGCTGGACTACTCATTGCTTAGCATTCATATTTCCAAAATGCTTACACTTGGTTGGCATAGCTATGCAATGCTTAGCATTGCTTATGTTTTATTTTATGGACTACCACCTGTATGGGATTAATTCATCATTCCTGACATATAAATTTGTTTACCTTCTCTGACATCCCCCAATGTGCTTTCATTACATTTGCTCTTGTGTGACTATACTGTATGGGGTACTTGTGTTTATATGGGGGTTTCACAACTTTATTGCACTGACATCTCAATCTTGACCTACTACAGTACTCTGGTTAACACATATGTATTATTTACTACTGACACCTCACATCTGGACCTACTACACTACTCCAGTTAACAAATATGTGTTATTTACTACCTAATTATTAAAAAAAGAAATGATGTACTGCTTTCACATGTAAAATACTAATTGGTTATTGAACTGGGAACAAATATTTGCAAGGCAAATGTTCTAACCACTTTGCTATTTCTGCATTGCTATGTTCTGGAGTATATTCCTATTTAGCTCCTTATGAAGTGTAAGCTAGGCTGAGCAGTGCTGCACAATGCACACACCCACTCAGCTATGCTTAAACTTTATTGAGGACTGAAAAAAAATTAAACTGTTGTGTTTTATTTTTGTACTGTAGGGGTATGCACATTGATTTCTGCAACATTATCTGGGGGGGGGGCTGTGCTTTTACAATGGTGATGACATGGCAGGTTTTGCATTTGAGGTATGCTTCACAGAAGCTAACAGTGTCGGCCATACCTCTCAACTGTACAGATTGTCACAGACTGCTCAGATATTTGACTTATATTTTTGGTCCATTTTTCAAAGAATTGTGGCTTTCTGGTGGATTAGTGGCAAATCATTAAAGACTGCAGTTAGAAAATACTGACAGACATTTAAGTTTTAGACTTCATACACTTCAGCACATTCATGCTAATGCATAACCTGTTATTCTATCAACTTTCTAAGTTTGTATAAGCCGGACTTATTTGCTTTCTCCAGATTACTTACTCTAAGAGGTTGAGAGGTATTCCGCAGACACTTTCACCGCAATTACATTGCAGTACAGCAATTATGGACTGCAGGGGGAGTGTGTATAATGAAAGCACTGCTCTCAGACACACCTCCTGCACTCATGCACAGAACGGTGTCTGTTTTAGAGCACAGCAGCATGCCTTCATGAATATCCATGGCACGCTGCCGTGCTCTACTGGAATGGTCCCTTCGATGCAGGAATAAGCTATTCCTGCATGGAATTTTGCTGAATCCCAGGGTTACTATTTTATTTGGTAGACTATTCGGCATATGCAATAGTGCTGGAGCAGGTGTTATGTAAAATGGTAAGTATGATGAGTGTTGTTCCCATTGTAACATAGCTCCACCCAGTGAAGTTAACCACACCCCTTTCTTATTGTTCCCACCACATTCAGATGTCTCCTGCAGCCCCCCTTTGATTTGAAGTCACCAGCTGCCACTGACTTGCACAGTCTTTGTGCTTGTGTACAATGGTGTCTTTATTTTTGGAGTATTTCACTCAGATTTATAGAAAACTTATGCTAAAGGTAGGTGCCTGCATTTTCCACTTTTTGGTGAGTAAGTAGAAGGTACAATATGTTCAGAATTGTTGCCTCTTTTTAGCCCTTTCCATATTAATTATGCTTTTGTCATCATGGGTACATGGAAGCTGTGTGTTTTCATGGCTATATGGATAACATATTGCATTAAGAGGGTATCTACTACCCTTAGGTAAATACAGTGAATGTATGTGTATTGTATTCCGTTACTACACTTTCAAAGGCAACAAACAAATGATGTGGCTTAATAAATAGGAGGTGGCAAGTAGCATATATAGTACTTGCTTCTAAGCTTAAGAAATATAAAAAGCCCCCCTATTGTAATTTTGAGACTCCTAACTGTACCAAAATTATGAAAAAATATTAAAAATAAAAGTGATCGCTGAATATCAACAATTGCTCTTCTCCTTTAAAACAGTTTTTTTTTTTCATGGGAGGCAAGCCCTCCTGCACCCCGCATATATACCACTGGCTACTTACATATGACAACTATGAGATCACCATACCATGGACAAAAAGGAAAACCCCCAGACATAGCAATATCTGACATTAGTTTGCATTTTTGCTCATTCGGTCTAGTTATTCCAAAACTAGGACTATTGAGACTTGGAACTGCAAATTGTTGCCAGTAATGTACGTAGGTGTGTGATGTGTGGAAAAAATGTAACAGCCTTTCACAGGAGTCAGGGAACAATTTATGATCTATGTAGATTAGTGATTATAAGTTGAATTTGTCTGAATTAAGCAGTGGTATTAAAAAGTACTTCTAGATAATCAACAAGTGTAATTTCTGAGTTCAAGTACAGAAAGACAGATAATTCTAGAGGTCTTACCTACAGTGGGTGTATTCACACATAGGTATCTTCTCTAGAGTGAGACAAGCATAGGAGTAAACATAAATTTCCTTCTGACAAAACTTTTCTAATTCCTAATGAAAGCTTAATAGTCTGTTTCAAGTATATGTATGAAATTCACAGTTAAACAACATGTGCTCATCATTAGTATTAAATGTTAGTGGTCTTAATTTTTTTCCCCAAAAACTCTATTCAGTTTTTCAATAATAACAGTAATATATTCATAGGTTACTTCCAGTGGGCCATTGTAAGCCTAGCTAGTTACCCCATGTGAAAATCAATCCCTGCACCTTGTGCCTGTAAGGTCAACATCTTAACCATTATGCCAACCTCCCACCCCCTATACAACATATCAAAAACATAAGTCGACAATACATATATAAAAAAACAACAACCATAAAAGCTAAATACTAAATATATACACTATGTACACTAGAAGTCACTACATCAGCAAAGAAAGGAGAGAAATACTTCTTTACATCATTTGAAAGATGAGAGATAGTAAAAAGGGCATAGTTTATAAAGAGATAGAGGTAGAAATTCAATCACTTGTTATAGACAGGTATACTAGGGATAGTATTTAGGTGTATAGATAGGAAAGGAGATAAGCTGCTTATAATTCAAGCTTTGCTTAATATGTTTGTCTTAGCAGGTCAGTGTAAGGTCTATCTTTAGTTCTTGAAAATTACATCTAGTAGATAACCTTAATATTTCTGATAGCAATGTTTTTGTTTTGTTGTTGTATAAACAAATTTGTGAGATGAGATATATTTAATAGCTAGTTTGCTAAAGTCTTCCCATGTGATTGGAGATGTGACAGTCCAATTTTTTGTGATGTAAAATTTAATAAGGCACACATTGTGAAAAGGATATGTTTTAACATTTTTGGAAGTTCATTAGTGTTGGCATGCAATATAGCCATCTCCCATGACAGGATTGTTTTTTCATATCCCATCATCTCTACTCTAGCTCTTAAAGAGCACCATAGGTTGTTTACCTTGCTACAATTCCACATAACATGGAGAATAATCAGCTGTTTGGTTTGGGCAGTGTGGGCATATGGGTGAAAATTTGGGATTGAACTTATTTAGCTTTGATGGGGTATAATATGCATTGTTATTTGTAATAATTTGTGTGTATAGCAGCCTCTTAAAGGGAATAAACTTGACCGTATTTTCAATATGATATAAATTTCAGTATTTCCATTGTTAATCATGCTGTGCAATATTATTGGTTAATCTATCTGTCACTTTGTGTTTGAAGTGAGTTATTGCAATTGCTGGTGATTGAGAAACATCCAGAGCAGTAGTATAGCTGATATTATGGGTTCATTAAGTCATAGGCACTACCAAGTATAAACTAGTCAGCATGATATTGGAACACTGTTAAGTAAAATATATGAACTTACTAATCTCTAAGTAACATATTAATTAAGTTGTTGTATGCAAATGCCTCAACCAAAATTTCATCACCCTGTTTTAAAATGTCATTCAGTGTAGAAATATATGCTTCTTTAGTTTTTTTCCCTTCCCCCTTCCCTCGGTTAAGGTAGATCATTTTGCATGTATAGCTGAAATAATACAAGAAACCACAATTATAATTATTGAGAAGTGTTTAAGACATGACAGGATATTAGAAACCCTTTGTCCCAGATGCCTTTAAACTCCTTATTTCTTCACAGATGCAGTGACATAAAAGAAGGCACCTTTAAGCCATTTAAGCCTGCACTCAGAAAAGGGAAGCTTTTCATCATTCATAAGTGTAAGCAGTTGCTAACAAACAGTACCTTTAGTTATCCTGTGTAGTAGAAGGTATTGCAATAGTACAGGTAGGAAGGCAGAGTTACTAAAGCCAGTTACAACATTTTCTTTTCTTGGATTTTGTAGATGACAAATCACTTCTTCTAGAACTTTCTTCTTGGCATTTAGAGCAGTGTAGTGGCTTGAAATAATCGATAAGAGGGTCCTTTGATGAGAAAAGGAATACTGTGTTAGAAAATAGTTAAGGATTCTTTTTCCAGCTTTCCCGGCCCATTTTTAGCATATAACCCATTCCCAGAGATGCATTGGGGCAGGAAACAACTCAGTGATGACATCATAGAGTTGAAAGGTGAAAGGATCAAGAAACTTCATGGTTTTGAAGAGGATTATGGGAAATGGAATGCCGAAATGCTAAACTGACCTCTAGGCCTGCAAATGAAAACGGAGGTTTTGTATCTAGATGAATTCAAGACAGAAACATGCAGAATACTTTGTTGAAACTCTCCTAGCATTGTCTTTGGCTTTAAAGAAGATGAATTGGGTTGTTTCAAGCCGGATTAACTTTGAAAAGATGCAGAAAAGTGGATTTTGCCTCCTCGGGGGTTTCAAGGGATATTTTTTCATCTTTGTGATAGAAAATTAAGGTAGCAGGGTATTTCATTTGAAAATGAATCTTGTTTTTTATAAGGTAAGCACAATATTTACTAAGTTTCTGGTGGTTCTGCTTAATTTCAAAAGGGAGGTCTTGAGTTTTAGTGATTTTATGCGCTCTCCATGTAAAGTTCTTATTAGCTTTATATGCTGCTAATATTTGTTTAACATGTGCTGAGTTTAACAGTCTGATATATATTTGCCTTGGAGATTCATTTGTTTGTGCACGCCTTATAGCTCTGTGGGCTCTTTCTATTACTATGTCATTTATTGTTCAAGAGAGAGCTCAGTATTTCTTTGATTATTGGATTGAGTTGTGCATATTCAAAGGTTTCTGGAATTCCTCTTATAGGTTCATAGGTTCATACTAGGCTATCTGCCCTAGGGCATTTATAAGACTAGCCAGAATGGGTTTGGCTTTCGCCACCCATTTTAAATTTTTTTGCTATGCCCTTTTTCGAGGTTAGTATACTGTGCCTCTGTCTAACAGTGACACTGAAGTGATACCCGGGGTAAACCTACGATCTCCCATCCACTCATCAAGATTCCTCTTGAAGAGAGTCAATGAGGGACTCTGCCTAATCTGGACTGGGATTTTATTCCAGAGTGAAGGGAGCCTCTGGGTTATGAATCTGTCCCTCCAGCATGTCCTATTTATTTCAGTGCTGAGGTTCAAGTCTCGAAGCGAGCTCGATGGGATTTGGATTTTCTGAGGTGCAGCATGTCCATTAATTCCGGGTTGGACATGGCTTTATACGCCAGGCACAGATCGCCTATGAACAGGTGGTATGCCACTGAGTAGAGCTGGAGTTTCTTTAACCGGGCAGCATATGGCATCTGTTTGAGCCCTTTGATCCTCTTGGTGAGGTACTTTTGGGGTCTTTCCAGTTGCTGCAGGTGTCTGGTATGGTACATCCCAAAAGGGGCATTGTACTCAATTATGGGCCTGATGAGGGATGAGTAAAGAGGCACGATGACCTCCCTGATCTAGATGTGAATCCCTTCATGATTAGGTGGGCTATATAAAATGTTTTTCTAACCACTTTGGCCACGTGGTTGTCAAATGAGAGATTGCTATCAACTTGGGTACCCAGGTCCCTAATTACTTCTTCTGTACTTAATGGATTACCACCTATGTGGTAATTTGTGGGCACTTTGTTTTTGCCAAAGGGGATGACTATACACTTTTTGGCATTTAGCTTGAGGCCATGGCTCTGGCACCAACTGTCTGTTTCTATGAGGCCCTTTTGGAGGATGCTTGTGTCGGCTGGCGAATCAATTATGGCACCCAGTTTGCAGTCATCTGCGAACTTGGTCAGCCACAGTCCTTCCGTGTTGGCCTGTACCTCCGAGAAATATATACCGAACAACAGAGGTCCCAGGACTGAGCCTTGTGGGACACCACTTGTAACTGGTTTGGAGTCTGACATGGCTCCAGCAATTCTAACCATGTGGGTTCTGTCCTTGAGCCAGTTTGCAATCCATCTAGTGACATAGGGGTTTATATTTAAGCTGGTTAGCTTATCTATAATGCCCGAGTGGGGTATTGTATCGAAGGCTTTTGCGAGGTCCAGGTAGGCTGTGTGGACCACCTTCCCTCGTCAATGGCCTTGGTGACTGTTTCAAAGAAATCAACCAGGTTTAAGAGGCAGGATCTGCCCTTAACAAAGCCGAACTGGGTAGGATCCAGTGTCTGTAGGTCCCCAATATCTTTATTTATGAGGTCCATGATGATCCTTTCCATAGCTTTGCAGACCAAGCTAGTCAGGCTTATGGGGCGATAGTTTCCAGGATCCGTTGAGGCACCACCTTTATGGAGAGGGACCACTGTTGCTGTACGCCACTCTTTGGGCACATATCCTGTAGTAAGGCTGAGATTGAACAGTAGTTTTATGTTTGGGTTTAGCTCTTCTTGGAGTTCATGTAGACGCAGCCCGGGACACCGCCTGGTCCCATTGATGCTGTGTTTTTTGCTATGGAGAGGGCGGCTCTTACCTGAGCATCTGAGATGTCAGGGGGCAGCACTCTGCTGGGATAGATATTTGCCCTCTTGGTGGGGAGGGGAGAAGTTTGCGCTGAACCTGTCAGCTAGGATGTTGGCAATGTCTGTGGGTTCAGTGTATTTTTGTCATTTTGGACTAATTCTGAGCATATCTGGGAATTACCACCCAGGTTCCTCACATAACTAAAGAAAGCCTTGTGATTATCCTTAGTGTCCTGTGCAATTTTTCTCTCAAGCTGGCCTTAGACAATTTTATGAGTGCCCGTAGTTTTTGCTAATACTGATCAGTGATGCCTTCCCTTTTTGGGATTTTGCTCTATCATTTAGTAGCTTCCTCCTTCTATTGTATAGTTTGTTTATGGCTGGGGTCCACCAGACAGGACGTCTGCCTTTGGAGGATTGGGTCTTGGTTTTATTTGGGATCGCATGATCCATGCATTCCTGAAGGTGTTCATAGAATGCATTTATAAAGGATTCTGCGGTCTGGGCTGTATTTTCCACAGGCCCGGGGGCTTTGAAGGATTCCACCTCGGTTTTGAGGAGTGTGAAATTTGCTTTAGAGAAGTTTTTCACTGTGGTTTTCTTGGCAGGGAGTGGGGTCAGGATGTGAATATCCAGTGAGATTAGTTTATGGTCTGATCTTACCAGTGAAGGATACACTTCTGGTCTGGAGCATAGAGTCCCCATGTTGGTGATGATCAGGTCCAGTATGTTTTCCCCTCTTGTGGGAGTGGTAACAAGTTGTTCCATAGCATTTGAGTTTATAAATTCTAGGAACCTTTGGGCTAGGGTGTTGGAGCTAGAGTAATGCTCCCAGTCTATGTTTGGGTAGTTGTAGTCGCCCAATATAATGGTGTTTGGAGAGGCCTTCATATTTTCCAGTGTTCTCAGGAAGGCCGAGTGAGGTTCCTGGGTTTGGGAGGGTGGTCTGTAGCAGGCTATAAACTGGAAGGCAGTTTTACCCACTGTTAGTTGCACATGGATAGTCTCTGATGCTTCGTGCTTTGCCACCAACCTGGAGGTGTGGGTATCTTTGATGAATATCGATACTCCCCCTCCTTTTGTGGTTCAGTCCAAGTTTTGGGGCCGAAAAGCATGGTATGAGGTATAACCTGGTAGTGCTGGGGTGCTCTCAGGAGCCCTGAACCAGGTTTCTGTTACTGCACAGATATCGATGTGCTCCATGCTAAGGAGAGTTTTGAGTGAGTGCATCTTGAGGTTTAGACTTCTGGCGTTGAGTAGCATTACTCTTAGCTTCTTATCCCTTTTGATACCTATGGAAGTGGGTTTGTCTTTTGAGCCTTGCCTAAAAAAGGCACTATGGGGGTAGCAAGAGCCTTTGCCAATATCCGAAAGCCCAGGGGTGACAGATGCAAGCCGTCCCTAGCGAAGCATCGTGGCTTGTCGAGCATATCATCCCAAGCTGACAGGCATTGGATCCCCTTTGAATGACACCAGTACTTAAGCCAATTGTTGAAATTGATCATCTTGTCTTCATATTGTGGCATCATTCTTGGTGAGGGTAAGATGCTACTCAAGGTCAGGGTCATACCGGCCTGGGCTACATGCTCAGAGAGCTCCTTTATGTCTCTTTTCATGTAGTCCAGGGAGGTACGTCTCAGGTCATTCACACCAGCATGGTCAATGACTGAGTCATATTTGTACTTGCCTTGGAGTGACCTGAGTGCTTGTGTTATGTGGCGGATCCTAGCACCCGACAGGCTGCTCACCATGACCCTCTCCTTGTTCAGCCTGGTGAGCTGGACGTCAGTGTGCCTGACGATAGAGTCACCTATTACAAGTGTATCAGGTGTGTTGTTTAGTCTTAAGGGCTGTGACTGTTCGGCACACTGGCTTTGTGAGATATGTGTTGCACGTGTTTTGTTTTGGGGTAGCGGTTGCTTGGGTGTCTGCTTTGGAGGTCTCTGCTGCTTAGGCAGATCTTTATTTAGAGCCTCCGAGTATGTTTTGTGTGATTATGTGTTTGGTTTGCTGTCGTGGTAGGTCTATGTGAGACTGGAATTGTAGTGAGTGTGGTTTCCTTCTCCTCCTGACTGGTTATGCCAGTACTGAGTTGAGAGAGCTTAGCCTCCAGTTTGGTTATATGGTTACATCTCTCACATGTGTTGGAATTTGTTGGGAGGAGGAGAGGGTTGTCTGTGTACATGAGGCAGTTGTAACATTGCCTCAAGATTCCCAGATTCACCAGCTGGACCGGAGAGGAGATTGACAACTGACCTTTGGATATGCTAGAATAATATTGGGAATTCCTTAATAATTGAAAACAAGGGCCAGTGGGGAGTGAGGGTGTAGTGGTAACCTAAGTGCAATGTGTTACAGGTAACTTAAATGCAAAAATGACAAGCAGTAACTTTCTTTCAAGTGAAACAAGGAAATAAGTACAGTAAGCAATGCAGATATCACTAGTGATCCACAGAAGCACTGAGAAGCCATGTATTAAGTGGAATTAGCGTTCCAGGGAAATAACAAGCAAACAAACAACAAGCATATAAACAAAGCTAGATTCAGCAGGCCTGGATCTAGTCTATGCTACAGCAAACAAGGTGTACCAATTTCAGTAAAATACAGTTCAAATATTCAGGCACTATAAACCTTTAACCAGAAATTCCCAGCTCAGAAGGGCAGAGTCCAGCCTCTTCTCCCACAAGAGTGCAGACCACGAACCTTCTTAATGTAAAATAACTGGCCTGAAGCCCAAGTGCTTAAACCAGAACTAATACACTTTAAGAATAACAGACACTGGGCTCTCAATCAGCAGTTCCCAACTTAGAAGGATGAAAGCTACCTGTCCTGCCACCACAGTGCATGCCACAAACCTTCCTAATGTAAAACAACTGGTCTGAAGCCCAAGTGCTTAATCCAAAAGACTTAGAATGATAGCTACACTGTAATCAAGTTACTACCAAGCAGTAATAAATACAATTGAATACTTTAGAGAATGCCTGGATTAGTGCTCAAGTTACACAAACAAAGCTAGATCCAGCAGGCCCGAATCCAGTCTATGCCACAGCAAACAAGGTGCACCAACTTCAGTAAGAAGCAGTTCAGATATGCATGCACTATAAGCCTTTAACCAGAAATTCCCAGCTCAGAAGGGCAGAGTCCAGCCTCTCCTCCCACAAGAGTGCAGACCACGAACCCTCTTAATGTAAAATAACTGGCCTGAAAGCCCAAGTGCTTAAACCAGAATTAATACACTTTTAGAATAACAGACACTGAGCCCTCAATCAGCAGTTCCCAACCTAGAAGGATGTAAGCTACCTGTTCTGCCACTACAGTGCAGACCACAAACCCTCTCAGTGCAAAACAACTGGTCCGAAGCCCAAGTGTTTAAACCGAAAGGCTTAGAATGAGTTACACCAAGCAGTAATAAATACAATTGAGTACTTTTAAGATGATGCAAAAGTAAAATAAAGTAGGTAGAAACACAAGTACAGTAAAATAATGAAGTAATTGAGCCAGCTTCTGGCTTCTAAGTCTACCATTATTTGTTGTAATTCTTTAATAGTGCTGTTGCTTGTCTAAAGCTTTTGCTTGAGTTCATTTATTTTTAGTTCATTGTCCATAGCTTTGGCTTCATTCTGTTCGAGTCTAAGCATAATTTGGTCCAGACTAGAGCCAAATGTGGTTAGTTTATGTGAAAAACCTTACACTTCTGTTTGTAAAGGTTTCATTGCATTTTTAAGGTCCTCCAATGTTAAAGATTGTTCCTGTTTTGATCTGAGAGCTATCTTAGCAGCCTCTTGTTGTAGCTTGTTAGTTTTTTTGCCTTTTGGAAATGCTGTCTTTCCCAGGAGTAGAAATCACAGATAGTTTGGTTTTCGTGGTTAAAGTTTCCATTTGATCTGGTTGGTTCTTCATTTGGTGTCCAGAGTTAGATGCTTGGTAATAAAGAAGAAGTTTTTATTTAGTAGATCCTGTTCTGAGAGATGCTTTTCCCTTATTTTTCTTGTTTTAGGCCTGTGGATCTGGAATAATCCACACCATGCGGTTCAGGGCTCAGGTTCCAGTAAGTAGTATTTTTTTCAAAAAGAAAGAAATCCAGCAAAAATATAGATGAAAAATTAAGTATTCATATTTCTGTTTTAATCCTTTGGTGTTTAAAGTATTTTCTTTGAGCGATGTGCCAGCTTAAGGTCAGATGAAAGTTTAAGGTTTTAGGAGCTGCACAGTCAGTGTGCTTATAGGCTGTCCACCAGTTTGGAATCTTAGTGGCCTTAAATTTAAACCTATGTACCTCTAAAATTCAGCATTTTACAATAATTAGTACATTGGCCTACAACTGCATTACTGATTAGCTATATTAACTATTTTTCTACTGAATAATGAAAAATGCTTCATTCATCCAGATTAAGTTACATAGCAGTTTATAGAATACATGTTTTTCATGTTCATTACAATAATGTCTTGCTACAGACCTGATGATGTTTGTAGATGACATTGTGATATGTAGTGAAAGTAGGGAACAGGTTGAGGAGATCCTGCAGAGGTGGAGATATGCTCTAGAGAGGAGAGGAATGAGGGTCAGCCGGACTAAGATGGAATATATGTGTGTGAATGAAAGGGAGAATAGAGGAATGGTGAGAATACAAGGAGTAGAGTTGGCGAATGTGGATGAGTTTAAGTACTTGGGATCAACAGTTCAGAATAATGGCAAGTGTGGAAGAGAGGTGAAGAAGAGAGTACAGGCAGGGTGGAGTGGGTGGAGAAGAGTGTCAGGAGTGATTTGTGACAGGCAAGTACCAGTAAGAGTGAAAGAGAAGGTCTACAAAAGGGTAGCGAGACCAGCTATGTTATATGGGTTGGAGACAGTGGCATTGACAAAAAGGCAGGAGTCAGAGCTGGATGTGGCAGAGTTAAAGATGTTAAGATTTGCACTGGGTGTGACGAGGGTAGACAGGATTAGGAATAAGTATATTAGAGGGTCAGCGCAGGTTGGACAGTTTGGAGACAAAGCCAGAGAGGCAAGATTGCATTGATTTGGACATGTGCTGAGGAGGGATGCTGGGTATATTGGGAAAAGGATGCTAAGGATGAAGCTGCCAGGTTAGAGGAAAAGAGGAAGGCATAAGATAAGGTTTATGGATGTGGTTAGAGAGGACATGCATGTGGTTGGTGTGACAGAGCAAGATGCAGAGGACAGGAAGAAATGGAAACAGGTGATCCGCTGTGACGACCCCTAACCGGGAAAAGCCAAAAGAAGAAGAAGACAGACCCGGGGATGTTTACTACCATCACACTGAAGATTTTGACCAGGATTCAGAAAAAATAGTAACCCAGTTGGGTGGTGAAAAATTGTGCAGTGGAAATAGTGCAAAGAGGTTGAAGACTGATAAAGCATGCAGTAGGACTGACACTGTGTGACAGAGATGGAATAAGTAGTTAATTCACTAGTGGAAAATAAACAAGTTCTACAAAGATGTAGGCAGTGCTATGGCATGTCACATGGCTACATGGGACCAGTGGCATGCATGTAGTGTGCATACAATGATGCACATTCACATGTGCAATAACACACCACAACAAACACACATGAAAGCACAGAAATGGGCTGCATACCTAACTCCCTACTCTGTTTATATTATATTTGAGAAGGAAATGGGTATATAGGACAACCAAAAATGGAAGAGCAAGCAGACAAACACAGAGAAAGACAAGAAGAAAGGAAGAGTGGTGTCATCAAGGTGAGTAGAGGTATTTATTTATGTATTGATTGCTTTTGCTTGTAGGACAAATGCCGATATTTTGCTATATTTGTAAGAAAGGCAGAGGAGATGGTAACATGGGGAAGGTGTGGTTGGGAAAGAGAGAATAGGAATGCCAGCAGGGACTTATGAGTCAACCCAGACAGACAAAGATATCAGTAGAGGTGCTGACACAAATGGAGGCATGACAAAGGAGATACACAGACAGACAGACAGAGAATGAGTGGTGATGGGAAGCACTGTACTACTAACTAGGGAGAGATCTGATAATTAAGGAAAGAAAACATCATGATGGGAGATAGAGTAGAATGACAGTTGACTGCCAAGCTTCATGGTACCACACCCAACCCAATGATCAGGTCATAGTATCTTTGCAGCTGTGCAATCTGCACAAGGGCAAGTTCCAAGCTGCCAATGAGTCTCAAGCATCTCATCTGCCAAGGTTGTCAAATGGCCTTCCATCTCTTGCAAGGTAATCTGGTGAGACCCTCTAATAATTATTCTAATAGGGAGCTTGCACCTCCCCATTGGAAAAACACAGCAGATGGCACCAGCAAGATCTTCAAATTGTCTCCTCCCACAGGATGACTGTCATCACCCCACAGAAGTTCCAGCCTAATGCCATCAGGAATCTAAAACACTGAGGTGCACAGCACAGTGGGTGCTTCCACACATCATTCATGGCCTCAACCACTAGTGCATAAAATATTAATGTAACTGTAAATACAACAACATAGGGCAAATAATAATAATAATAATCATCACCATAATAATCATAATAATAATAATAATCATAATAATCATAATAATAATAATAAAACAGATAACAGCAATAAATAGAAAAACAAAAGCAAAAGCAACCATTATGCTACATTGGTTGAAAATATAGGCCCTGGAGGAATCAAATTCAGTTAGTTATACAATGGTAAAGTAAAGCTAATACAGAGGCCTAACACATTAATACTACAGAACTACATGTACCAGAAAGAACAAGTTTAGATGCCAAATGGCCAGTCATGTGCATGCAGGATAGTGACATGACACAGTAAATAAGTGTATGTCATTCTGAGTGCAAAAGGCAATGAAGCTGGTTGGAACAAAACCCTGAAGAAATATAGAACACAGTCCTGAGATGCTTAGTGGCTGATTACTTTCACAGTCAACCAAACATTGACCGGCATGCCACCAGGGTGACCATACCTCTTATATCTCACCATAGAACACCAAATAAGCATAATGGTAAACATGAATTTTATTTGTATATAACTTTTCAAATTCATGCAACCACAATAGCAATACCACATCCTGAGATGTCAACCACTGTGCAGTATCACATCATAACCCAACATTTGCATACCAATAATCCCCTGTCTGCATGTTGTTGTAAAGCAGCAGCTTAATAGGCAGGCAAGGTCACTGTGCATTAATGGCATTCTGGATGGACAAGAACATGGCAATAAACAAAGCCAACTAGCCATGTACCAAAGCAGATGACCCCTCCATGGTCAGCCTAGCTTGCATTACCATGATATACATGGAGTATTTTCACTTATAGTTACAAGGTATATGACACATAAAGAAAAACAAAGCTAGAAACAATGGTAAAACTAATTATCAGCACTACAAATATGGAGAGTAAAGCAGGTGACAAAGAGCTATACAGACATAACAGCAATTCTATATTCATACCATGATACTTGGGCAAGTGGTCATGTCTTCTGTGGCATATCATCTGATTTTCCTCTAGCTCACGCCATTCTAAGAAGCAAAAAAAAAAAGAAAAAAAAACAAAAAAAAGAAAAAAACATATGTCCATGAAATGACTGCATATAGTTGCACAAAAATGCCTACTTGTATATAAGCAATTACAAAGTACCTTTATTTACTAAAAAACCCTGGCTCCCTGTCTCTAACCTCTTCTTTCCATTTGCTGAGAAGGTCATGGTGGTGTCACTGCAGGTTGCTGCTGGCACTGTCCACTATAAAGAATTATGCCTGTGGCATCAATCTCCACTCTGGCAAGATAATGCCAGGCATCCACTTTGTACAGGGATCTTCACAGAAGCTCCCAGTCATCTTTTACAGCAGTGATAATGCAGGAGGTAGAAAATAATTTTTGTCTCCCTATTGCACCATGCAGGAACCCTTTCCATATCAGACTTTCCAGAAAGCTTGGCCAATTTCATAGGTTGATATTAGGAGGAAAATCATGTTGAATCACATTTATAGATGTTGCAGGGACAACATGGCATACAAAAATAGGCAGCATGGCAGTGTAACATAACTCAGTGTCATACCAGAATCACATGATAGCAGACAAACATGAATGGTAGGTGGGTCACAGTCGTTCTTCACTCACAAGGTATTTTGCCTTTGCATACCAGATTATTGTACAGTACCTTGCAAAAAGTACTGCTAATTAAGGCATTGAGGTGCCATGATACCGCTATAGGCTGTAGAGTAACTTTCAAAAAGCCCACAGCCCCCTTGATATCATGAAAGCATCTCAGGCATGTGCAGAGCACTTTGTGGTCAACCATGCATGCACACAGGCAAGCACAGACCCCACAGTGCACTGTAGGGCTGTGTATGCACTGCACTGTCTGACTTTTATCCAAAATTGTCTCATCAGCATAATTACTGCATTATAAGCCCTATAATAGTGTAATATAAACCACTATCACTATATCAGTACTCATCACACTGCCTACTTTTTCAAGTATATCAAGTGGATTTCTGAAGAAAAAAGTCCCTAGAGTAGAGAAATGGTCTACATCTCTCATGGAAAAGTGTACAGGACAGTGGTAGCTAGGGAGGCTGGCTGGCTATTTGTAGAATTTTTATTTTGTAGGTATTGCTTCATAGCAACATGCAGACAGGGGATAGGGAGTGTGTGTGGGGGTTAAATTGGGAAGTGACAGCAAACAAAGCACAGCTCTAGACATCAGTATCCCACCTTATGCATGGCTGAGGGGCAGTGAGAGGTGGGGCATATACCTTGATAGGTAATGACATCTCAGACAGAGATAGTTGTGTTTGAATGCACACCTCTGCAACAGTGGTTCTTGTGTGGGGTATAGTAGTTGGGGGGGGGGGGTTAACAGACATAACTGATACAGGGTGTGCATGAGTATATGGCATATACATTGATTGCACCTTATTGAGCACAGATCAGTGTAGGCGGATAAGAGGCTGCATGCTACAACAAAGTCTGTCATCAAGCTGTCTGTAATAAACTGATATGAGGACATGGCTTGTGATACTGGGGTATGACACTTGTTGTGGCCACTTTTGTCATATTGCTGCAGAAGTGATAAAGATGATGCCGCACAGATTTGTGACCACACATTGACCATGGGCGCATGTCCACTGGGACAGGAACATACATGGCAGACAAGCAGTATAAGATGCTTGAGAATTTCTCTCAGGCAGAGACTTCAGTGTTCCTCTAGGCTCTCTGTGAGCATGGATGGTGGGATTGCAGATGCTCAACAGAGGTAAAACTGTCTATGACTTTTGGGAACATGTGGGATGTGAGCTGTTTCCAGACTATAGGTAGCCATAACAAATCAGCACTACATGTTCATTGCAGGGTCGCAGATATGATTCTGCATGCTGACACAAAGGCCCAAGAAATTACATGAGAGAGGGAGGCTATGGGTGGAGGTTCACTATTTCTGACCACCCTCACTAACATGGAGGGGTTTTTGGTGTCCCTGTCTGTGAAGAGTGAAAAGACACTGTTGCCCAACAATGAAGGTCTGGATCTGGATGCTGACCTGATCTGAACATTCTGAGTCTCTGTTGGTAAAACACCAGGATGATATTTCTGTATCTCAGTAACATGTTGCTGTGGCACAAAAGTCCTGTGAACTTGCAGATGCAGAATACTGCCATATCTCCCCTAAACAGACATCTGGAATGCAAGCACAAGAGCATATGCCATAAGTTGTGCTTGATTTCATTATTTGATGCGGTTGATGGACTCAAAAGTGATATTTCCACATATTAGCATTTTGATGCCATGCCTGATATCAGAGTTATGACAGTGCCAATCATTGATCATAACCTAACTAACCTGTACCGTCTGGTGGTGCAATGTCACTTTCAGCAATGATAGCTGTGAGGGGCACACTATCACCCCTATCTAGAGGGACAACTATTTTGCCTGTGAAACAAACCTCAATCTCTCTAGTGGCTATGTAAGAACAAATCAAACCTAGAAACCTGACAAAGGGAGCACCCTTGTCACATGCTCTCTCACCCACAGTGGACAGTGTGCACCACTACAGACCACAAGGACAGCAGTAAGGAGTAGTGGACTGGTGGCTGTCAATATCATGGCTTCTGCTCTTTGCATGAACTACGTGTCACAATGGACATCATACAATGGATGTACAGGGCATTCATCCAGGCATAGATGGATACTACAGCTGCCATGGCAGAGATGACTGGTGCACTGAATTGCCTATGTGAGAAAGTATGTGAGGAAGTACAACACCTGGTTCGATTGATTCACAGGTTGGACATGCATCTGGTTGCCTCTATTTCCTCCATGAAACTGTCTTTCTCCCCACACCCAAAATAACACTGTTCCCAGGGCTGTCACTTTTCTACCTCCACTGTGGGAACACCTCACAGGGTAGGTAGCTCAAGGTCATGGACTGCTACATTTTCAGTACTACCAGCCAGTGGTGAGCTTGGCTTGGCACAGTATGGACCACCCATGTAGAAATATTCATCATGCAAATGGCATGGTTAGGTGGTCACAGTCATAGAATTCACCATCATCCTTTCCAGCAGGTGCCGGTTCCAGTATCTTTCCACAAAGGGATTGTGACCATGGCTGAGGATAGTCACTGTCTGCATTATTACCATCTGATGTCCCACAACACCTGGTACAGTTACATCCACACAACACAATGAAAACTGAAGCAGTAATGCTACCAGGAACCATGCAAAGCAGGTATCCACAACATCTGGCCACCTGACCCCCTATGAAAGTATCCCCTCCCTTATAGCACAGTATACTCACATTCCCACAATTACCTAGCCATTTGACATGGTCATCTCTAAATTATTAGCCCATCCCTCCACCAATATGCCCATTGCTAATCCATGTCACTGTGTCCTTCTGCACCTGTTCAGATGATGACAGCTGCGTTCTGCCATCATTCAGTGTTACTGCAGGTAGGTAATGTCTGATGCCCAGCAAGCCTGTCAATGTACTGTGCAGCATGGCCCAGATGTAGAATTGCATACATTAGTTTAAGCTTTGATTTATTTATTCTGTCCCATAATTCTGGACTAGAAGCTGCCTCTTTGCAACTGCTGCAGCGTACTGTACCCACCTCAGCTTTGCATGGTATTTCTCTGCAGCTGGTTCCCCTGACTGCTTGTCTGGTATTTTATCCTTTGCAGGATTTGTTCTATCCAGTTCTCTGATAGCAATCCCCTGCTGTACAGCACTGCATGGACAGCAACGATCTTGCTGTAGGCCTCCATAGCATACTGCAGTGCTCCACCAGAGTTATCAAGGCAGTAGAAGTAGGCCTTTAACAATTCAAACATAAACTCAATGATATTGCAGGCCTACAAAGAGATATGGTGGAGTCTGGAGTTATGTATCATCTCAGCCATGCTCTGTGGGCATTGTACTGATGTCATGAAACATAGTTCCAAAGCATATCCATCATCAACAATAAGATGTACTTGTAGGAAGTCACCACAAACAAATTGCTGGGACAGGTCTAATGTGTGCCAGATATGGGAATTGTGGAAACTGACTGGATGGTGTGATATTGTGTGTGTTGCAATACCACCTGGTAGTAGATGGAGAGGAAATTCTTCCAAATGACTTAACAGTACCCACATGGACCAGGCAAGGCTTTGATTGTAATGTGGGTGGAGTTGCTGGCCCCTAGAACCCCAATGAAATGGGTTATTCTGTAGAATACCCCTATAATGTTGTGCCTGTCCTCTATGGTCATTGAGAACTAAATATGCTCCTTCACATGCTACAGAATAACACCAAGGAATGGTGTAGTATTTGTGATGCAAATGCCTGTCATACACCCAAAACATCTCTTAATGACCAATGAAAGGTTCCTATAACAAGTGTGGCCACTACTACATATGCTTTAGTGTCCACAGAGATAGATATTCCATGCATCCCATGGAATTCCCTGTGAGGAGAGTACATATCTACAAGCTCCCGTATGTTATCCCTGTCCACATGAAAGCATTTGCCTAGATCCCTTAAGTGAAGGTGTGTTAGACACAGTGAGCTCAGCCTGCAACAGGGAGGATGATGCTGCACACCATGTGAAAAGTAACTGTGAGAACAATCCCTAGCTATACTGTTGAGCTAATGCAGGTACTACTTGTAGCACCTTAGCATGGCATCTCTTCAGCAAGAAATGACAGTGTACAACTTCACTGACCAGTGCAACTCCTTGTGAAATGTTTATTTGTTGCCTGAATTACTCCACTGTGCTGCTTATCCTTATTTGCATTTGCAGCTGGTCTCATTGTCATAATGTTGCTCATTTCCAAATCATTATATAGAAATTTTTATTCGATGTTAATCATTCAGTTTCAGCAAGTAGCACTATCGCTCTGTGTCTCTGAATAGACACTATTCTGAGCATCACTATTCACAACTCAATTTATTATTTTTAACCAGAATAAATCTTTATTAAGGGTTTAACAGATATGCAAAACATACATATCTACAAACTTCAACCATAAAGGCTGTAGAAAAAGAGAGAACACATAAGAAAAAAAGAGAGATAGAAGAGACATACAACATATGCACAGATTCTCTTCCCAACAGAACTATCGCCCCATAGTTAATGTTCTTTTCCTAAAATCAACATAAAAAGAATCACTTTACCTGTCATAAAGGTCAAATCACACCTCCTCTTATCTATTTTCTTTATTCAACAAAAACAATACAAAGTACAACTGTATTCACCATGTTCACCACAATGTAACTGTTTATAACATCTAGTCAGCAAATTCATATATATTAGGATTTCAGTCCTCTACTTTATAAGTGAAGATGTCTAATTAAACAAAAAAATACAGGGCTACAGGCTGGTACTATCTGAGAGCTCCAGATCTGCATTGTGTATCACATACTTTGAATGGGTCTATTTATCTCCAAAAGTTCATAGAAAATCTCTGTATTGTCTGGTAGCCATCCCCTTTTAGTTGCAGTATTTATCATGATCAGTTTCCTCTGCATGTCTCTAATCCAAATCTTGTGGATGAAGGTTGCAGCTCCTTTCTGCACATCTCCAACACCTATCAGTTTGCACCCACCATCTACTATGCATTTGTGGAGTAAGGTGCCACATATATACCATTTTACAGGCAGTAACTGTGACTTTCATGGCAACTTTGGCATCTTTCATTCTTGCTAAGAGCTTGGACCATTATCTCTCTAATAAGGCTTGTCCTAGCTCTCCTTCTCACCTCCTTTTGTTGTCATTTAAGCCCTTCCATCTGGAATACATTATAAGTCTTGGGGTCTTTTGGCAGTGTCCTTCTGTATCTTCTCTGGTTGGCACAGATTTCAGTTTCTTCTCTCCCTGAAATGTATTTAGAGATATTGCCACCACTTTGCAATATTCAGAACACTCCCAGGTAATTCAGTAAGGGTCATACGTCTACTACTTTCAGCCTCTATCAATTCTTCAAAGAATATAATCCCTGAGCTTATTCAGTCTGGCCAATATAGGGTTTTTCACCCATTCTTACAGCATTCTGACCCCTATATTATGTTCCCAGCCTGTAAACACTCAATCTTCAGATCTTTTTGTAGATAAACATTTTCAAACCAGTTCTCGCAACCTCTTGGATTCAAAAGCTTGGATTCCTTTGATATACCCTGTCCAAGGGTGTCAGTGAAAATATTACTCCTTCCAGTTCCTGCCAAAAGGTTTCTGACTAGGCCTGCTTTTACAATACTGCCATCATACTGCAGTCACTACATACGACGTGAGGTCCTGGATTCCTAATCTCCATATCTTTGTGAAGTAATCAATTTCCTTCTACTAACCCGTGGCTTTTTAGAATTCCAAAGGAAGTACATAATTACTTTTTGAAATTTATTTGGGTAAGCTGACATCACCAAGTCTGGCATATGCCTTGCTAGGACTAATCTTCATGAAAAAAAAAACATCCTGGTTACATTTACTCTGCTTAAAAATGGGAACTTCACTTCTTCCCACTTTCTACATTTCTCATTCAGTGTCTGAATGAATGGTTTAGCATTCTTATCATCCACCTCACACAGTTTGTGGAGCTTTTCTCCCTGGGCCTCCACTGAAAAAGGGCTTTTGCCCAGTCAGACTTTCTTAGCCAATAAATAAATAGATAGATAGATAAATAAATAAATAATGGTCCCTATATATTTAAACTTAGCACTACTTCAATGAGACACCTATTCCAGGAACCACCCTGCCTTGAGCTTGTCGAATTAAGTGGAAAGAGTATTGTTTTCTCTTGATTCACTCTAGGCTCTGATATCACTGAGAAGGAGTGTAGCACTCTCAATATACCACTCATCCACCTATAGAGTTCTGTAGCCCATAGCAGAGTCAGCTTCAAAATAAAATAATCCTAATCTTCTTTATCAGGGGTTCAACATCTAAAGCAAAAAGCATTGGCAATAAGGTACAACCGTGGTGTGTTCCCTTGAATATTTACAGGGGAGTCATACATTATTCACTTGCAGAACACCCAGGTCAAAGGTTCATTGCTATATATAAGTCTGCCCTGACAAACATATATTTTTGGGAAGTTAAATTCTTCCAGTGCCTGTTAAAATAGCACCACATGACAGAATTAAGTGCCTTATGAAAGTCAAGACATAAGGGCGGCCATGTTGGTGCAGTGGTTAGCATTGCCGCCTCACAGCAAGAGGTTCTCCAGTTCGATCCTCGGCTGCGGTGCCTTCTGTGCGGAGTCTGTATGTCCTCCCTGTGGTCGCGTGAGTTTCCTCCGGGTGCTCCAGTTTCCTCCCACATCCCAAAGACATGCTGTAGGTGGATTGGACACTCTAAATTGGCCCTAGGTGTGAGTGCATGTGTGCCTTCTGTGAAAGGTTGGATGCCAGGCTGGCAACTTGATACTGTAAAACTCCACTGCCAATCATGAGCGGACAAGGTGATCTGCTGTGGTGACCTCTAACCAGGAAAAGCCAAAAGAAGAAGAAGCAGAAAGTCAAGGCATAAGGCAACCATGGAATTCTCCTTGATGGAGGTATAGCTTTACATATTTATCCATGTCATGACTATGTCTGGACCTAATCCTCAGTCTTTTACAAATCCTTGTTGCTACTGCTTACCAACCAGTTTCGCCTAATGAGTTGTTCTGTTTGGTCTTGGATTGTGGCATGTATATTAGTTCCATTTCACATGGCAAACTGGGACATTTCCTTCAAAATGTGAGATTTTGCAGAATGAACTATACCCTTAAGCAATATGAAAGATTAATTTTCATTGTATTGCTAAAATAACACTCACTGTAGAATTTTAGTTGTTTATATTGTTTTTATCACAATAAGGTGTTTAAAATACAGCATTGTTGTTTCTGCAATTTTTTGAAAATTTAAAAAATATCTTTAGCCTAATATTTGCCAGTTTTCATGTGTTTATTATTATTTTTTTAGATTTATTTATTTATTTGGACAGAGCTTCAGAAATCAAGACTATCCTACAAAAAACATAGATTTGGCCTAGGTGAGTTTCATTAGGCTGCAGTGGTGTATAAATATTTATTGTGTAATTATTACCATCTAGTGGCCAAAGTGAGGACCTGCATTTTGATACTGAAATTCATGCCATTATACCAAATGAATGCAGCCTTAGATAGAATAATTTCTGCATTATTTACAATGTTAAAACTACAGTTAGATGAGGAAGTAACATGCACAAACAAGCCATAGAATTATAAGACACTAGCCATATGTTTTTCTGATATCTTTCTTTAATTTAACTTAACACATCAACTTACAAAAAAAACTCATTCACTAAGATGCAAGTTGGATGTTTATATTCACCTTAGATACCTAACATACTCTCTTTCTTACTTAGGTTTTAGGTTTTAGAAGGTGCTTGACTGTGCTAGTAATAGTAGGTGATGCAAAAGATGTTGCAGTATGGTGGCTCAGTGGAAGGATTCCTATCTCGCATTTCTATAGTTTATTTCTGACTTAACTAGCTAAATTAAGTTGTTTTGGAGTTCTGTATTTGCCCTTGTGACTCAGGTTGTGGCTGAAAAGTGTCTAAGGACAACTTTTATGATATATTAATATTTTATATCTCTTTTGCAGCAGGAATAGATTGTAGGTCATATTACATGATACCTGGCAATACGTTCTGTAACTGACTTAGATGAACCATATACTGCATCCTTGAGACCCTGTAAAGGATAGGAAGGCATCATGGAAGCATTGCAGTTACTATTGTATGGGATGACAGAATGCAATTTATGTAGAGCACTCTCTGTGAATCTTCTGTCTCCTAATTATCCATAGTTATCATCAGTTTCAACAAGTGTATCAGATTGAGAAATGTATTCGTCCGTGGTGATAATCAGGATATCTACTGATTCAAAGGCCTGTTGTTCCTTCCTTCCTGATTTTTTTTCATTACTCAGTTCCCTTTTGTAAATCATTTGCATCTTTCTTTTCACTTTTTGGAGAGCCTTAGTAGTAGCCTTCAGGAGTAAGGTACAGGTTGTGTGTCTTATCGGTTTGTATTGTTCCTCCTCTTCCTCCTTATATTTAAAATAGCCAACAAAGCAGAGAGTTCAATATGATTATAGAGCTTAGACTGACTGCAGCTCTCTGTAAGCCAGGATAGACAACAAAAACATACATAACAATTGCTTTTGTTTCAAAAGTTACTGTGTATCTGCTTTGTATTTGACCTGTTCTGTTTATGTTTATGTCTTCATTGCACATAGTTAAGGACCCTGATTTTCCATTCTTCTGGAAATAACAGTAAATCCTTACTATGGGCTGCCTTAATACTGAAAAACATGGGATTTGCACGGAATATGGCATTTTAGGCAAGAACACTTATTCATCATGACCTGTGTTTCTTCACATATTTATTATGTTTAACACTGCCAGCTTACTTTATTCAGTCTTCTGTACATAACAGCTGTTTTCATTTTGTATATATAGAGACAGGCAGTAGAAAATTATAATTTATTTATTTATTCATTTGCTTTTTTTTACCGGAAAGTCCTTCTGGGAACTGAAATGCATATTTTCAGCAGAGAAAAGCTCCAAAAACAAGGATAGAAATACATTTTTGACAATTCAAAAGAAAAACAGTCAGCAAACATTATTTACAAAGCATATCAGATTAAGGAAATACATGTTTTTCAGACATTGTGAGTAAAATCAAAACTACTATATTCATACATTTGTATAATATCCATAGCAGACAGAGCTAGGATTGCAAATTTCAAACTGTAGGTGTGGTACTGTTGCATAGTTTATTATTTGCCAGTTGATATTTCATGGGAGGTTTGAATTGTTTCAGATTGCTTAAAAACCTGATGTGGTTTGGAAGTTTGTCCATTCCATTAAATTGCTGTAATGACCAGAAATTACACTTATAAATCATGGATTTCATCTAAGTAAAATGGAATTTAATTCTTCTGATATTCATAAATTAGTCATCATCAGCCCCCTTTTTTCCCATTTTCTACATGGGGTCAGGGAATCATGTTAACTGCCACCATCTCTCTCACTTCAATGTCACACTCTTGCCTTCTTCAACACTCATGCCTGACTGTCACAGATCTTTCACACTATCCATCCACCTCTTTATTGGACATCCTCACTTCCTCTTACCTTCTTCCTGTCTGTCCCAAATCTTCTTCACCAGATTGTCTTCTGCTTTTCTGCATGTGTCCAAACTACCATAATCTGTTCTCGTTGATCTTTTCTGCAATTGGAGCTACTTTGGTTTCTGCTCTTATATCCGCATTTCTTCGTCTGTCCCACATTGTGCATCCTATCACCTTTCTCAGGCACTTCATTTCCATCACCTCTAGCTTCTTCAGCTGTTCTACCTTTACTGCCCAGGTTTCTGTACCATACAGTAGTGCTGGTCACACCACTGTCTTGTACACCTTACTTTTCAGCTTCTTTGGCATTCTTCTGTCATAGACTACATCTGACACTCTATGCCAGTTGGTTGCAGCCCCTCTGATTCTAGCTTTGACCTCTTCATTCAGACTTCCCTTCTCCTCAACCACCCCTCCCAGATACATGAAGCTGTTTACCTGCTTCACTATCTTCCCTTTTATCTCAGTTCTCAGCTGTATACTCGTAAATTAGTGTCCTTCACAAAGCCTGTCTCTTTTCTTTTTGTTAATATAGCTGCTTAGCATAAAATGTATCTATGTCTGCATTTGTTGAAGAATAATGATTTTTGTAATGGGGGACTTAGCTTGTAAAGTGGTTAGACTGGAGACAGACATTTATTTTGAATCTTGCAGATTTTTTTGAAAAAAAAATGCACTATGTAATTTGAATGGTACATCTTAGTCTGTCCATGGTTCATGTTGAAATGGAGATGCAAATCAATTAATTTGAATTCAGATAATCATTTACATTGCAAGAAACCCAGCATTTCTTATGAAAAAGGGAATGGTAAGGGTAAGTAGCATTATAGTTAGGTAACTGGTGACATGTAACATTAAACAGTTACTTGCTGTTTCCCTCATATAAAAGTGCAAACAAAGCTGTAATGTGAATTGTTGTCATATTAATTCTACTGTTTTCAGTAGGAGGTAGGGTCTATTAAATCCATTTGAGCCAGCCTTTGATGAATTAGATGGGATCTCAGTTTAATGTCACAACCAATAGTGACATGACTGGCAATGCAGTTCAGGACCTCTGCCCCATCCCCCACCCCATACAGTGCTAACAGTGTCTGTAACAAAATGTAAACCCGAGCACAAAGCATAAGGATAGAACCTCCAGTCGTCACAGCATTAAACATAAGGACTGACTTGTCAAGCCACTGATTCAAGACAGCTCCTTGCTTTCAGAAAGTTTTTTTGATAATACATGCTCCACAAACACTACTCTGTCTCTTTCATCTGCACTTATTTATTTATTTATTTACACGAGCATTCATTTTTTTAATATGCTTATTGAATTTTTTGATAACACCAAAAATACATGCTCACAAACATATCAGTATGGTAATTGAAAAGTATTATGAAAGCAAACTGAACCTTAATAAATAACTATAAACATGATATATAAAACATACATACATATAAAAGCAGAAAATGAGAAAGCAGAAACCCTTTTAAAATGATTTTCACAGCTAAGAAATTTGAAATCTTAGCTAATTTATTCTTGAATATAAACCAAAATAGAGCCACAACTTGTATATATTCATATTCTAACACTTTTAAACTTTGTACCAGTGAAAGTAAGAAGTGATTGGAATTCATAAAACAATGATTATGTGGCTGCATTGTGAAAAATAGTGCTGTCAAAGTTGTTCATTGTGTCCTGATAGTGAGTAAGCATGGAATAGCAGCAATTTATTGTGCACATGGTGAGCTCAGAGATAGATAAGGAGGCTCATTTCTGGCAAAATTGGCATAGGTTGTGTAAAGAAGTGGACTGTGTATCAGGTCAAATGACTTAGGTCCAGTGTCATACAGGCAGCATATCCATGATAATGTGCATCCACTCATGCATCATTGCAATGCTCTGTTGCAACACAAGCACAGCTGAGAGCCCACTCCGAGGCTACAAATCAAAGTACCTATCCGTTTTGCTTGTAAATGAAAAGGGAATGGGTGCACAGGACAGTGAGAAAGGGGAAAGAACAAGCAGAATGACACACAGTAGGGTCAGGGGAAGGGAAAGGAACAGGGATGTGTAATAGGGAAAGAGGTATATTTTTTGAGACAGGTGTTCTTTTCTTTTTTTCAGTAGCATGACAAAGGCATGGGTAAGAAGGGGGGAATAGGGAAGGCAGCAAGTGGAGGCAAACTGACATAAATGCCAAAGAAAGACGGGGCAGGGCTAACACATATGGGTGTGGGGGGGGTCAGATTGGAGAGATGCAGACAGGAAGAGGGAGGACTCCCAATGATATGGTATACTATATAGCAAGCTGGGGAGAGGAGTGAAGCACAAAAAAGAGGAACACTATGAAGGGGGATAGGTTGTGGCGTGGACTACATGATAAGCTGCACAGAAATTAATCAGAAGTCACTCTGTCATGGCTGGGCCCAGCCATGAGTGGCTTTAGGGTCAAGTTGTATAACAGACCCTCCACCTCCCATCAAGTGACACAAGAGGACCCCCACAGGATGGCCTCACTGTTGTAGAAGGAAGTAGCAGTCCACAAAAATGACAAAAACTGATTGGCCAAAGAAGAGCCATAAAGACAATAGAGTGAACTATTGAGGAGAAGAAAGAAATTATGTATTGTTACTATTATGTAAAAAGTCCAGAATTTCCAGACATAAGATATACAAAATGATTAAGAGAGAAATTAAAGGAAAGAAAAATACTTCCACAGGAAAAACTGTCAGAAGCTTCAAATAAAAATTTGCTTTCATTAATAGAACAGATTTTTCAAAAACAGTATATAGATAAAGAAATTTTGATCTGTTTGGAAAAAGTAGCATCTGAGGAAGTGAGAAAATATAAACAACAAAACCTAGAGATATTTGAAAAATATAAAAAAGAAATATGGACATGGGAAAGAAAGAGAGATTTGATATGGTGCAATATTTATGCACAGGAGAAAGCCAAGTTAACTAATATAGAGAAGGTAGTCTCAAAGGTATTTGGAGAGAAATACAGGCAAAGGCATCCTGATATGGAAAATTTCACAATAAAAAGATTACCCTAGATATATGTAGGTTTTGTAAAACCGAATTGGAAACAGACACACATCTTGTTGCTGGCTGCGACGCACTAATGGCAGAGACCCATACACTAGACATTGTTCAAACATTATGGTATCAAAGTGGTGGAAAAAAACACTGGAAACATGAGCCACAAAGAATCATGGAAAATGATGAAGTTATATGACATGGGATCACCCAATACCAACAGTTCAAAAGATAGGTACTAGAAAACTGGATATAGTGGTCCAAGAAAAGAAGACAAAAATAGCATTGATTATTGAAATCACCACACCTAGTGACTACAGTGTCTTGCGTACAGAGAGACACAAAGTCATAAAATACCTTGATCTGCAGGCAGAAATGAGAGCCATGTGGAAGAAAGATACCCAGACAGTTCCAATAGTAGTAGGAGCAACTGGTCTTACAAAAATGAATTTACAATCGTATTTAGATATGTTACCAATTCATGTAACACCATACAAATTGCAGAAGGAGTCATTACTGAGCACATAGCAGGTGCTGGAAAGAGCACTTTTGGCTAACTCAAAGAGTGAAACAGTACTAATTTCATGAACTTTAATCGTACTTTGACTTAGGAATAGGGTCCATTCCCATCATGGTATTAGAAACCCAAAAGACTTGGAAAAATTAAAAACGACAGGACCCCCACAGTGCCACTCCATGATATAGGGTCTACACACCCTTGCCGTTCAACTGGCACCAGCTACCACCAGTGAACATTTCAGGTTACCCATCATAGAAAGACCTTTGTCATCCCACAGACAGACTGACCTGGAGATAGCTAGGGACCCAGAGGATGGTGTAGAAGCAGACACAGACCACGGTGGGTACTGCCACTCCACACATTCAGCTCTGCAGCTAACACTGCAAAAAACATGAACATAAATGGAGATTCCTCCTTGGTAAGTGCTAGACAATCAGTCTGCAGACCATTGCAAGCCCTTTAAAAACTCACTATTCAAAAGGTCCCCCAGCCTCAAGATGGACAGCAGAAGACAGGGTAAGAATTTTAGGCTGCCCATCCAATTATCTAAGTTTAGCTTGAAGATGGCAAGGGAACTATTCTGCTTCACATGTAGTGTTAGTTTGTTCCAGAGGTGAAATATACATTGGGATACAAATCCAGGCCAATGTATCTGTTTTATCTACTGATGAAGGTTTAATTCCTTTAATCAGGCATTTCAGGAATAATTTATTCTTTGAAAGAAAAGGAAGTCAGAGAGTGTTGGAACCCTCATGGCTCTAAAGGATAACATTGATGTCCTCAGAGGAGTTTCTGAGAGCATGTGTATAGAGAGGGGGCTGCCAGAATGCCCTGATATCTATGATTGTTGATGCCACTGATCTTCTTAATTAGGAGTCTCTGAGGTCTCTCAAAATGAGTGATATGTATAGTCAGATGCATGCCAACAGGTACATTATATTCAATAATGGGTCTGATGAGATATGATTAAAGGGGAATTAAGACTTTTGTGGATCTGGTGCAGATGCCTTTGGAAATTTGATGAACTGCACAGAAGGCTTTCTGAACTACTGAAGAGACATGATAGTCAAACTATAAGGAATTATCAACAAGAGTGACTAGATGCTTTAAGAAAACTGTCACCTAAATGGTATGTGAAAATATCTTGTTTACCAAAATGAACTACATGGCAGTTTTTTTTTTCACTTGTATTTTGAGACCATTGTCCTTGCATCAGTTGTTAACATCGTCTAAGGCATGTTGGCGCAATTGTGAGTTAGAAAAAGATCAAATAACAACACCCAATCTATAGTTGTTGGCAAATTTTGATATAGATAAATCAGCCCACAGTCCAGTGGTGTTGGCCTAATGGTCTGAGAAATAGATGCCAGAGAGGAGACTAGTGCCCTCTGGTACACCACTGGTGATGTTTTTACTTTCAGAAGTGGCACTCATGACTCTTAGCACAAGGTTTCATTCTGAGAACCAATTAGCTCCCCACTGCATAATATAAGGATTTATATGCAGATATACAAGTCTGCCAATAATCCTTGCTTGTGGAACAAAATAACAAGGGACAAGAAACAGCATTACAAAGATGACAGCAATAAAGAGAGGAGCAAAATAAGTAATGACCAATATGTTTCACACTACAGTCCCAGAAATATGTTAAACACAGCCAGCTGAGTAGTGGCAATACAAAAGTGGTATGCAGGTCTGGGGCACATTTAGTACACAAGTGTGAGGACTAGAGTGCAGAATATGATGGATGGTACCTTGTTACTGCTATGTAGGATGGTGGCACTATGTGTGAGTGTCGATCAGAGTGAGTGCAACAATGCCAAATTGGAATAACTTATCTGTACTAATGAAGTGAACAGTTCTGAGGCATTTCTAGGCAGAAGCATACACTGTGTGATCAATGCTTGGATGAATTGCACAGGGTGGCACCAGGCCACGTATGACACACCTACAAATGTCAGCAGGTTGAAGTATGCTAACTGTGGTGATACTGCATACTGACAAATGCTGTACATTTGCATTCCCATAGTATGCCATGCATTACTGGCACAAGCATGGAATGTGGAATAGGCAGTCAGACAAGGCAACATGTGAGGCTGTCAAGGCCAGGGCAGAGTACCTACATGGTGTCACTTAGGTTTGAGGTATGGAATGATGCATCTGGTAATTTATCACCCCAGAGATTAATACCTATAAGGGCAGTGTTCAGCCCAAAGCAATGTAGTTCACAAAAGGAAGGCACAGTCAGAAATACCTGGCTGTAGGAAGGACAGTGCCATTGCATGTACATGTCTACTGACACATAAAGCAAAACATACCTATGAGCACTAGTGAAGTTAAAGCAAAACATAAACTGTAAGCACTGTTCCAGTTAAAGCAAATCAAATCTATAAGCACTGGTGCAGTTAATTATCAGGACTTTAAAGCCATATATCGTAGTAAGTGAGGCAAAGATACATTAGGACAGTAACTTTATATATGCCATGATGACTGGAAAAGCATGCTGCCCTACTGTGGTGGATCATTCTCTTTTCCTCTGTTTGGTCTTGTGGTGAAGAACAAACAACAGAAAAAAATCATAACAGAACAGCATACGGATGTACATCAATATCTGGTAAAAGGTGTTCAGTGAGGAATACAGATATAAAAACAATAATCAGTTAGTCATGTCTGCTGTAGAATATGGGCTTCCTCTCCCTAACCTCTTCTCCCCACTGACAAAGAAGGACATTGTTTCACCTCTTAATGTCAGTGTAACAATGTCAGCACTAATTATCCCAGTGAGTAAATTCTACAGCAACACACACATTGCCCTGGTAAGACAGTGTCAGTTATCCACCTTGTACTGATGGCCCTCATATGCATCAAATATGGGCACATTCAGTAATGGAGATGAAACAGTTTCACAAAGATGTTTGTCTCTCTGTTGTTTCACATGAGGGCTCTTCCAATGTCAGTGTTTTTACAGGACATGTCCACTTGCCAGTTTGAAACTAGGAGGAAAACATTAACTGAATCCTATTGCTGTATGTTGCAGACATTATGTGATGTACATTAATAGGCATCATAGCAGTATGAAGAAGCCCAATGCCGATGTGCACAATAGAACATATGGTAGTGGGCTTCTGCCAGAAAATATAAGGTACATTAGCAAGGTAGTATGCTGCAAAGCATGACTCTGATGTGTCATTAATCATAGACCAATGACTATGTTGCAGAAGTTCACAGATATGTAAGTATCACACAATTGCCAGGGTATGGGCAGAATGTATTGCAGTCTGCATGTTTGAAGGCAAGCATAGGCAGAATAGCACACTGTACCACTACTAATGTATTGTTCTATGTGCATGATGACTACTGTATACATAACTATGCATATGAATGTAAATAGAAATATAACTACTCTGTGTTTAAACAGAACTAAGTATAATGCAATGTAAACAAATGGAGCTTTCTCCACAGTTCTCCACTGAAAATGGGTACTACCCACTCTGATTTTCCCAGTAAACAGATAAATAAACAAATTAATAAATAAATTATTCAGAAATATTTCATCCAAATTACTTAATTAGCATAAATACTATACTATGAACCTGTTAGCGCACAATAGAAGCCAAAGTTGACATTGCTGTGCTCATCACTCTATAGGTTCATAGGTGTGTACTAGGCTAATGACCCTGGAGCCTTTACAAACCTAGCCCACAGGATTACCCAGGCATCATGCCACCCGACCTTAGTTTCCAGTGCCTCTGTCGGGTAGAGCCACTGGAGTGATCCCCGGGGTGAATTTTCTATTCCCCATCCACTCATCAAGATTTCTCTTGAAGAGGGCCAGTGAGGTGCTCTGCTTGACATGTATGGGAAGTCTACTCCATAGCATGGGCAGTCTCTGGGTTATGAACCTGTCCCTCCAGCACATTCTGTTGATTGTGATAATAAGGTTGAGGTCTCTGGAGCATGTGGTGCGCAGAGATTGGAATTCTTTAGATGTAGCATTTCTAACAGAGTTGGGTCAGACATGGCTTTGTAAGTCATGCAGAGATCGCCTCTAAGTAGGTGATATGAGACGAAGCATTGTTGGAGCTTTTTGAGTCTGTCCATATAGGACAAGTGTTTAAGACCTAGGATCCTCTTTGTGAGGTACTTTTGCAGCCTCTATGGTTGTTGCAGGTGTCTAGTGAGGTACATGCCAAATGAGGCATTGTACTCGATGATTGGCCTAATGAGGGAAGAGTAGGGGGAGACAATGACCTCTTTCTTCCTGGATGCAAAACCCTTAGTAATGAGATGTGCCACACAAAAGAACTTTCTGACCACAGTGGCAGTGTGGTGGTCAAAAGAGAGGTTGCTGTCAACCTTTGTTCCCAGATCTCTTATAGCGCCTTCTGTGTTCAGTGGACTACCATCAATGTGGTAATTCATGGGAACTGGGTTTTTCCCAAAAGGGATGATGACACATTTTTTGGCATTGAGCTTAAGGCCATGGTTCTGACATCAGTCGTTGCTCTCAGTGAGGCCTTTCTGTAAGATGTCAACATCACTTGGGGAGTTAATAATAGCTCCCAACTTGCAATTGTCTGCAAACTTTGTCAGCCAGAGTCCCTTTGTGTTGCCCGGACTTCAGAGAAGTAGATACCAAACAGGAGATGACCCAGGACTGAACCCTGTGGGACTCCACTCGTGACTGGTCAGCAGTCTGACTTGGACTCAGCTACTGATCATGTAGCCCAGGCTGGTATGACCCTGACCTTGAGCAGCATCTTACCCTCACCTAGAATGATGCCACAGTACAAAGACAAAATGATTGATTTTAACAATTGGCTACAATTTTGGTGTCATTCAAAGGGGATCCAGTGTCTGTCAGCCTGGGATGACATGCTCGACAAGCCATGTTGCTTCGCTAGGGACGGCTTACACCTGTCACCACTGGGCTTTCGGATATTGGCAAAGGCTATTGCCACCCCCATAGTGCCTTTTTTAGGCAAGGCTCAAAAGTCAAACCCACCCCCATAGACAGCACAAGGAACAAGAAACTAAGGGTAATGCTGCTAAACGCCAGAAGTCTTAACCTCAAGATGCACGCACTCAAAGCTCTCCTCAGTATGGAGAACATCGATATCTGTGCAATGACAGAAACCTGGTTCAAGGCTCCAGAGGGCACCCCAGCACTACCAGGCTATACCTCATATCATGCTTTTCGGCCCCAAAACCCGGACCGAACCACAAAAGGAGGGAGTTTCCATATTTATCAAGGATATCCACACCTCCAGGTTAGTGGCATTGCACGAAGTATCGGAGACCATCCATGTGCAACTAACAGTGGGCAAGACTGCTTTTCAGTTTATAGCATCCTACAGACCACCCTCTCAAAGTCAGGAATCCCACTCGGCTTTCCTGAAAACATTGGAGAACATGAAGATCTCTCCGAACACCATTATATTGGGCGACTTCAACTACCCAAACATTGACTGGGAGCACTACTCAAGCCCCAGCACCTTAGCCCAAAGGTTCCTGTAAATTATAAACTCAAATGCTATGGAACAACTAGTCACCACTCCCACAAGAAGGGACAACATACTAGACCTGATCATTACTAACATGGGGACTCTATGCTCCACACCAGAAGTATATTCCTCATTGGTAAGATCAGACCATAAATTAATTTCACTGGATGTCCACATCCCGACCCCACCCCCAGCCCAGAAAACCACAGTGAAAAACTTCTCAAGCGAACTTCTCACTTCTCAAAACCGAAGTGGAATCCTTCAAGGCCCCAGGGCCAGTGAAAACTATGGCTCAAACTGCAGAATCCTATATAAACGCATTCTACGGACATCTCCAGGAATGCATGGATCATGCTATCCCAAACAAAACCAAGACCCAATCATCCAAAGGCAGGCGTCCAGTCTGGTGGACCCCTGCCATAAATAAACTGTACAACAGAAGGAGGAAGCTACTACATGATAGAGCAAAATCCCTAATAGGGAAGGCATCTCTGATCAATACTAGCAAAAAATTACGATCCCTCATAAAATCCTCCAAGGCCAGCTTCGAGAGAAAAATTGCTCAGGACATCAAAGACAATCATAAGGCTTTTTTCAGTTATGTTAGAAACCTGGGATGCAACTCCCAGACTTGTTCTGAGTTGATTCTAAATGACAAAAAATACACTGAACCCACAGACATCGCCACTATCCTGGCAGACAGGTTCAGTGCAAACTTCTCCACCCCCCCCCAAAAGAGCAAGTATCTTTCCCGGCAGAGGGCTGCCTCCGAAACATCTCTGATGCTCAGGTGAAGGCTGCCCTCTCCAAAGCAAAAAACACTGCTTCCATGGGACCAGATGGCGTCCCAGGTTGCGTCCTACATGAACTCCAAGAGGAACTAATCCCTCAAATAAAACAGCTATACAATCTCAGCCTCACTACAGGATATGTGCCCACAGAATGGCGTACAGCAACAGTGGTCCCACTCCACAAAGGTGGAGCTTCTATGGACCCTGGAAACTATCGCCCCATAAGCCTGACTAGCTCAGTCTGCAAGGCTATGGAGAGGATCATCATGGAGCTCATAAACAAAGACATTGGGGACCTACAGACACTAGATCCTACCCAGTTCGGCTTTGTCAAGGGCAGATCCTACCTTTTGAACCTGGTTGACTTCTTCGAAACAGTCACCAAAGCCATAGATGAAGGGAAGGTAGTCCACACAGCCTATCTGGACCTTGCAAAGGCATTTGACACAATACCCCACTCGGGCATCATAGATAAGCTATCCAGCTTAAATATAAACCCCTATGTCACAAGATGGGTCGCAAACTGGCTCAAAGACAGAACCCACAGAGTGAGAGTTGCTGGAGCCATGTCAGACTCGAAACCAGTCACAAGTGGCATCCCACAGGGTTCTGTCCTGGGACCACTCTTGTTCGGTATATACTTTTCCGAGGTACAGGCAAACGTGGGAGGACTATGGCTCACCAAGTTCGCAGACGACTGCAAACTGGGCACCATAATCAACTCTCCAGCTGATACAAACATCCTTCAAAAAGGTCTCACAGAGACAGATAACTGGTGCCAGCGCCATGGTTTAAAGCTAAATGCCAAAAAATGTATAGTCATACCCTTTGGCAAAAACAATGTGCCCACAAATTACCACATAGGCGGAAACCCATTAATTACAGAGAAAGTTATTAGGGACCTGGGGACCCAAGTTGATAGCAATCTCTCCTTTGAAAACCACATTGCCAAAGTGGTTAGAAAGATCTTCTACATAGCCCACCTCATCACGAAGGGTTACACATCTAGATCAAGAGAGGTAATCGTGCCCCTTTATTCATCCTTCATCAGGCCCATCATAGAATACAATGCCCCTTTTGGGATGTACCTTACCCGACACCTGCAGCAATTAGAAAGACCCCAAAAGTATCTCACCAAGAGGGTCAAGGGTCTCAAACAGATGCCATATGCTGCTCGGTTAAAAAAACTCCAGCTCTACTCAGTTGCATACCGCCTACTTCGAGGCGATCTATGCCTGACATACAAAGCTATGTCAAATCCAGAATTAATGGACATGCTCCCCCTCAGTAAATCTAAATCCCTTAGAGCCACACACTCGAGGGACTTGAACCTCAGCACAGAAATAAATAGAACTAGCTGGAGGGACAGGATCATAACCCAGAGGCTCCCTTCGCTCTGGAATAGAATTCCAGTTCATATGAGGCAGAGCACCTCACTGAATCTCTTCAAAAAGAATCTCGATAGGTGGATGGGTGATCATAGGTTTGTCCCAAGGATTACTCCCGTGTCACTATTAGACAGAGGCACAGTAAACTAAACCTTAAAAAGGGCACAGTATACTCAAATCAAGGGGTGGCGTAAGCCATACAGAATCGGGCTAGGCTTATAATTGCCCCAGGGCAGATAGCCTAGTATGAACCTATGAACCTATGAACCTATGAACTTTCACACTGTGTGTTCTATCTGTGAGCCAGTTCACAACCCACCTAGTGATATAGGGGTTGATGCCTAGCTTAGTGAGTTTTTCTATTACTCCTGAGTTGGGAATAATATCAAAGGCCTTGGCCAGATCAAGGTAGGCTGTATGAACCACCTTGTCTTCATTCACAGCTCTGGTGACGAGTCAAAGAAGTCGACCAAGTTGAGCAGGCATGATCTACGCTTCACAAAACCAAACTGTGTAGGATCCAGAGTTTGATTCCCTATATCCTTGTTTATTATGGTCCATGATGATGCGTTCCATAACTTTGCATATCAGACTTGTCAGGCTAATGGGGCAATAGTTCCCAGGGTCTGTAGTTGCTCCTCCTTTGTGGAGAGGGATGACTGTAGCAGTGTGCTATTCAGTAGGGACAAAGCCTGAGGTGAGGCTGTGATTGAACAGGGCACACAGGTGAGATGCCAGTTCACTCTGTAGTTCATGTAGAACACAGCAAGGGATATTGTCAGATCCCATAAAAGCTGTATTCTTGGCCCTGGACAGTGCTGTTTTAGCCTGTGCAGCAGTACTACTGAGTGCCTGGCAATCTACTGGTATTGTGATTGGTCCTTGGGGGTGGGGTAAAGTTGGCACTGAATCTGTCAGCCAGTATATTGGCAATATCTGTTGGCTCGGTATAAGAGGTACCATTGTGCATTAGCTCAGAGAAAATCTGGGTATTGCCATGGAGATTCTTTACATAACTATAGAAGGCCTTGTGGTTGTCTTTACTATCTGCTGCAATTCTGTTGTCATAGCTAGCTTTAGAGGATTTGATGAGGAATCTCAACCTTTTCTTGAGGCTGATAAGGGGGTTTTCCAGTCTTGGGACTTCACCTTATTCCACATCAGTTTCCTCCTTCTGTTGTAGAGTTTGTTTATGTCAGGGGACCACCAGATTGGCTTCCTTTTTTTTGGAGAGCATCTTGGTTCTGTTGGGTATGGCGAGATCCCTGCATTTGCGTACCTGTTCGTACAGTGCATTGGTGTATAATTCGGTGGTCATGCAACTATTTTCCATTTGCATGGGTGCCATGAAGTTAGCCACCTCTGTTTTTAGGAGACCAAAGTTAGCTTTGGAGAAGTTTTTCATGGTGGTTACCTTTATGGGGGGGATTGTGGATTTCCAAGGTGGTTAGTTTGTGGTCCGATCTAACCAGGGAGGAGTTGACTATTGGTGTAGAGCAACAGTCACCCATGTTACTACTGACCAGGTCAAGGATGTTGCTACCTCTAGTGGGGGTAAGAATGAGCTGGTTCAGGGCACTGGAATTAATGAATTCCAGGAAACGTTGGGCAAGTGTATTGGTACATGAGAAGTTTTCCCAGTTAATGGAGGGGTAGTTGACGTAGTCCAGTATGAGAGTGTTAGGTTGAACCCTAATGTTACAATAACAAAGACCACATCCAGCAAAATTCCACCATCAGCAAGATAGTCCAGGAATGAAAAATCCAGGCCAAGAAGAGCTTCCAGTAGTTTAATAAAACACAGCAAAATTGACAAGATTGAGCGCTTTTGTATAAAAATATACTTCCTCAGAATCTGTTACAAAACCACAAACACCAAGTTTAAATACCCCTCCCTATAATCACATGACAGTTTGCATCATCAATGCACTCACTTGTAAAAAAAGCATGCCTTAAAGCAACAACATGTTACAGGTTAAGACTTAAAAAAATATTATGTTATCTACTAGTTTACAAATATAAAATGAAAATAAAAATAATCCTTGCCTGTCAAAAAAGTTTTGTTATTAATGCTCAAAGATGATAAAATTGTAGCTTACAATAAACTTACAAGATAATTGTTGTGAAAATACACAAATCATGTCTTCCTCACCTGCCATAACAGACAGTCACTCCCTGTGCATCCCTCTAATATTAGATTGTGATGAAAGCAGAGGGTCAAATTACCACAGTCATGTATTTCAAGTTTTTGCAGTCATACATATACATAGCATACCTTCTCATTCCTCACAGATACCCCCAAAGGCAGCCACCTATATGCATGCCTAATATGTAATTGTGAGGAAAGTGCACAAATACTTATTAAAAAAGATGTATTCTGCCTTGTTGCTTCTAGACAGTACACTGTCTCTATATAGGTTATGGTAAACTTCTTTGTACACTTCAGTGAGAAATGTAAACAAATAATCACCACACTGTCCCCAGCACAAACACAAGCTGTAATGATCACCATCACATTTCTAACATTTGACTGTTATGAAAATTAAAGAAGTAATGACCACACAATCCACAGTATCCCCACCACCACAAGCACACAATGTGCAACAACCTTTGGTACACACACATGAGAGGGGCTTGTTTTAGAATGGCATGATTAAGGGCAGAGGCAACTACTAAGTCTATATCGATACCAGTTTATACATTCTGAGGTGTGAGGAACACCAGAACCATAGAAGCTCTAAGTGTCTGAATGTTCTATGATGTATTTTATGTCTTACTTTTGAAATATAATTACTTGTTAACTGCATTTTTTACTGCTATGCAGAGGAGTAAGGCATTGTGTACACACTTAGGCCGAAATCAGTAATGCTTTTATACACACACACACACACACACACACACACACACACACACACACACACACACCACATACACAAACACACCGCATACACAAACATAAGCCATAGCAATACTAGTTTTGCACCTATTTCAGCAAATAGCAATACATTGTACAATATTGGTGCTGCCACACCAGATCAGTAACTGCTGTTTACCAGTCATCAAACAGCAGCAGGGGTAAGTCACTTTTATTTACCTTATTAAGGAGTAATGCATGCCTGTCATTACCCGTGATTTTACAGACTATCTCTGATTTTGTTTCACAATTTTGCTCTGTCCATCATAAAAAAAGTTAGATTTTCTGGTAAATCATTCAGGATTACAGACTTTCAATAAATGCAGACATCGGAGTTTTATACTTCTTATTGTCCAGAAATGCATGTTGATGCAAAAAAAGCAATTTAATTGCATGTACCTCTCAACCTCTTAATGCAGGAAATCTGGACAAGGCCAAATATATTGAGGGAACATAGAAACAGTACTAAAAATTTCTCTTGTATGATAGAATAACAAGTCTTGCTTTAGCATGCATTTTTCTGAAGGTTATGACATTTGAAACTCAATGTCTGTCATTATTTAGTGACTTAATTCCTAAATGATTTGCCAGAAAACCACAAATTTTATGAGGAACAAACCAAAAATAAGAAGCAAAAATCTATTCATTCTGCAAAAATCTGGACAGATGAGAGGTACAGTTCAGATGGGGCTGTCTTTGAGTTTGCTGCCTTTCCCCCCTCACAAAATCATGGTCAAATGGAGCCTCCCCCCTGCAGCCATTCCAATGTCCCATTCCTTGGTTATTTCACCCAATTTACCATAAACATTGTAATGTGCATACTGCTTTACTTCTGCAATGATTTGGATTTCATTTGAAAGTTTTATTTTACATTTTACAGCACAAACACTAATAGATATCTGCTAAACAAAGCAATGCAGTCTTACAATGAAAATAGACTTAGCATTAAAACTTCTCTGCCCTTGAAACTCACATTCATTGAAACAGCATTGAAACCCACATTCAAAGAAAATACATTTTGCCAGTGGCAGATAAAGATTAACTTTGGGCTATTTTCAAATCACAGGACCCTTGCACACAAAACATACATACGCTCTTTGATACACCTTCCTGATTGTATTAAATTATATTCCTTGTGCAATACAGTACTGTTTTAGAGGGTGTTTTAAATTTATTGTTTTGAACATTTTTCCAGTAAACAATGAAACAAAATGCATGCACCAATAATGACAAAACTGCCCAATTCAGAACATTTCTATCATACAAGTCTACTCAAACTTCTACAGTCCACCAGTATCAGTAAATGTGCACAATCTCTGAAGAAGTAAAAGTCATCTAAATAATTTCACATTAAAGAGTTCTGTAACTAATGAAGAGGTTGCTGCTAGCAAACAACTTTATTTTTCATTGTTTCATCTACAAATAAAATGCCTGTTGCCCTTGAGGAATAAATTGCCTATGTTACACTAAAAATGATAAGCTAGTAATATTGCAATAGGGAATGGATGGCAAACTGATAGCAGGTTCATAGTTACTAGGTATCTTCACCAAAAGGGACTGCAGCATCCATCCCCTTTGCAACACAGTGCAGTATCAGCAATGTATCTACCTACTGTGGGAGTACAACCCACAGCCTTCTGCATCAAAAGCAAGTACACTACCTGTTGTGCTATTAACAATGCAAGCCAACTCAGCATAAGCAGCACTAAACTTTTGTTCCCCTGCAACTCTCAGCTCCTTGTAAAATCTACTCGACACTCAGCTGTATCTCTGAACTTTGCAGCACAAGAAATCTGTAAAAAGCCAAAATTTATTAGGGCCCCCCAAACAAACCCCCCAAAACGAGGGACACATTTTAAACATTGCTTGTATAATGTTGGAAAGTTGCTAGAATAAAATGCTGTGTTGCCACCATACATTTCACTGCCAAGTCATGAACCCAGGACCCTGTGCAAAACAGTCAGAGTAACATACCACTATGCCAAATCAGCTGTTTTGCGAAAGAGAGGAAGACTGAAACTTAACTGGCTACCATTTAGTGAATTCAGTTCTCACCATAGCTGTCAACCTCTTAGCACAAAACACCTGAACAAAGCCAATAATAGGGGAATAATGCCCCAAACTTATTCAGTTAATGCAGTTCTTACCATGGCTTTCAACCTTAGCAAAAAAAAAACCTGGATGAAGCCAATAATGGGGGAATACAGTCCCAAAAATAGGGACAAATTTCAAATATCCATCTTATAAACTTAGAAAATTGCTAGTATAAAAGTTTTGTGTTACCATGTACTTTCTGAAGAATATGAAGTCTGAAATTCAAATGCTTGTCATTTTTATTTATTTAACATTTGTTAACCAGGAAAATCTGACTTGGAACAAAAGCCGAATTTCAGCAGAGGTCCAGGGAGAAACACTCCAGACATGTCTTTGTAAGATGGGAGGACACCAGAGCACACCCACACAAACACAGGGAGGACATGCAGACTCCACACAGAAGGCACCCCAGCCAAGAATCAAACCAAAGAACCTGTAGTTATCAGGAAACAATGCTACCACTGCAACACTGACTGTGTAAACAAACAAAAATACAGAAACCACAGATTTTATGAGGAACAGAAAAGAACAATTATGAGGCAAAATCTTTAATAAATGGTGTTGGGTAGGAAATTCAGGCTCTTGCCACCTGGGCCCAAGGTACAGAGTTCAAGGCTGTGGTATTCTCTACCCATCACCATGTATCAGTATATAGCAACTGGGGCATTTTACACACACACACACACACACACACACACACACACACACACACACACACACACACACACACACACACACACACACACACCAGTATCTCTTACTAAGTCCATCTGCAGCTACACAGTAGTTCCCGAGTCCATTTGCAGCTAGTATCCTCTGTCCAGTCCAGTGCAAGCTAACTGTCCTCCTGGCTGGTTTCCCCATGAGACTACACCATATCCTCAGTCCTCCCTGCTGGTTTTCCTGCAAGAGTAGGCTCTAGCCTGCAGACGATGCAGTCCGGAATTCTTCTGTTCTATGCAGTCGTCTCCGCATAGACTTCTGGGCATCTGCAGGGCAAAGATGCATTTCCCCCTATCCGGACTGCTGATACAGCAGTCAGGAGTTCTCTGAGTTCCAGGAACTCCAAGCATGCATGCACTGAGTTCCGGGACTTACGATTGCTTGTTTTGTTTTGTTTTTGTTTTTTTTCTTCTTTCCACAGCTGGGGGGCTGCAGCCCTGCAGTCCTATAGCATGAGCCACCCCTGCCTGTAATTCCAGCATGCTGCAACATTGCCTGTGTTTTCTCGACACTAAATCCTTCACTTCGCAGATAAGCCATAACTTCAGTTTCTATTTGTTTATTTTCTGCCCTACTAATCTTCACTTCTACAGCCAAATTTTTATCTTATTTTTTTGTATTGTGTTTTGTATTTTTGTATTGATCTGTATCTGGGTGGTTTTGTCTCTTTTTCTCTTCAAATATCTTTGGTGGAGCTTTCTTTGTACTAATTAGTTTAGCTTTTTTTTTACTTAAATATTGCATCATACCAGATCTCTTTTTCTTTCCTGTGTCCATCTTTCATTTTATACCTTTCAAAAATCTCTGGGTTTTGTTGTTTATATTTTTACACTTCCTCTGTTCCTTCTTTTTCCAAGTGGCCCAAACTTCCTTCATCTATGTTATCTTTTTCATAAATTATTTTTGAAGCATTTGACAGCTTTTCTTGTGCGGGCATTTTTCTTTCCTTTAATTTTTTTTTAATCTTTCTGCATATCTTTTGACTAAAAATTCTGGGCTTCTTGTGAAACAGACACAATACATAATGTCTTTCTTGTTCTCAATAGTCCACTTAGTAATCTTTATGGCTCTTTTTTGAGCTATCAGTTTTTGTGTTTTTTTGTGAAATACTTTCTCCTTCAGCAATGAAGGGGTGGAGGGGCATATTCCCCTTGTGCCTTGTCTAACTCTGTTGTAGGAATGTTTCTGCATCCTCAGGACTCTACACTGCCTTATTTTCCAGTCTTGTCACAAGTGCATGCAGTAGGATTGGGCACTTTTTTCCATCATGGGAACTGTGTGCCAAGCTATCTTTTTTTTTTGTATTGTTTACCTATCATCACACTTTCAGTGTTTCAGTGTTTAGTGTACTGCCACCTATTTGGTAATTCACTGGTACATGTTTTTTCCAAAGGGGATAACTATACATTTCTTGGCATTGAGCTTGAGCCCTAGGGCCTATACAAGCCTAGCCATAACAATTCCCTGGCTATTTCTTCCCACAATATTTCCCTAAACCCCTGTCTAGCAGTGAGACTGACATGCTCCCCGGGGTGAATTTCCTATCTCCCATCCAATCATCAAGGTTCCTTTTGAAGAGGGCCAAAGAGGCACTGTGCTTGACATGTATGGGCAATCTATTCCAGAGTCTGGGGAGTCTCTGGATCAGGAACCTATCCCTCCAGCATGTGTTGTTCATTGTGATGACAAGGTTTAGATCCCTGAAGCGTATAGCTCTGAGGGATTGGGATTTATTTAAGTGTAGCATGTCCAACAGCTTTGGCATGGTCTTATATGTTAAGCAGAGATCGCCTCTGAGTAGACGATATGTGACAGAGTATAGCTGGAGTTTTTTAGATGGTCAGCATAGGGAATCTGCTTTAGGCCTGTGATTCTTTTAGTCAGGTATTTCTGCGGCCTTTCCAGTTGTTGCAGATGTCTTGAGAGGTACATACCAAATGGGGCATTGTATTCTATAATGGGTCTAATGAGGGATGTGTACAGTGGGACAATGACCTCCTTTTTTTGGAGGAAAAGCCCTTAGTGATGAGGTGTGCCACATAGAAGGATTTCCTGACTGTTGTAACGATGTGGTTATCGAAGGTGAAACCACTGTCCACCTGTGTCCCTAAGTCTTTTATCTCTTGATATATGCTATATAAAATGCATTTTATATATCAGTGTCATCATGCTAAGATTTTGTGAAAACAGGGTCCACCAAATGAAGGTACTCATCAAGACTTGAGGATAAATTCAGTTCCAGCAATACTACTCTCCTTTTTATGCTGATTTCATTTCTCCATTCAATGATGGTGAGCCTGATGTAAGTGTACCCTCCAAGGCAGGCCTCCACAATGCATAGCTAACCAGTGACAGACATGCAGGTCTGTAGCAACATTGTCTGTGGGTATTGATTGCAGTGCCATTCCATTACAGAGATGTCCCACTGGTAGAAGCTATTTGCATCTTCATCATGGGAACAGGTAGATCCACAACCACTGTTAAATCTCTGCTGGTGCAATACTGCACCATCTGTTGCAGCTGAGTCCCTTGGCACCAGTCCTGCAGCAATTCCCATGACATCTGGCCACCAGTCTCCCTCAAGAAGCTTCAGACCCCGCCTACTCAGTATTCCTTTTGGGAAATCACCCTCCACAAATTGATATAGGTGTGTGAATCATGGGACCTTTCAGGATGACATACCGACACATTGTAGATAATACCCTGTGCTCTGCACACCAGAGAACCAAAGGAAGTGGTGTTTCTATCTATGGAGTTACTCCAAGTTCAGATTACTGTGGGTAAGACACCCATTCAAGTCATAGCTAGTTATAGATAATCCTCCATGGATCATGATGTGCATGAGATCAGCTTGACCAAACTGGAGTCAATCCAGATATTGCCAAACACTCTGGTGATGGGGGATTTCATTTAGCCCACCAACAGCTAGGAAACCTTCTCTTGCCCTAACTCACTAGTGCAAAAGTTCTTTGACTTTGTTAACTCAAATACCCTGGAACAAATTGTTCAAGCCCCCAACAAGAGGAACAATTGTACTAGATCTGGTCCTCACTAACATGACAAACAGATGCACCACCCCAACTGCTGGACCCTCATTAGTTAAATCTGACCACAAATCAGTCGTCTTTGAACTGGCACTAACATCAGAACTCACAAAGGGCAAAGTCAGACTAAAAAACTTCACCAAAGCAAACTATACCCTCCTAGGAGAAAGTATAAATGCATTCCAAGCCCCACCCCCAGCTGGAAATAGTAACTACCCCAAAGCATACACTAAAGCCCTGTATGATCACTTGTATAAGTGTATACCCTGAGCTGTTCCAGAGAGAGAAAAACAAAGCCAGAGCCCCAAGTAGAAAAAAAGCCGTCCTGGTAGACATCCAGCATCAACAAACTTTACAACAAATGCAAAAGTTGCTGTCTAAGAAAATTAAGGCGAGGCCCCAACAATGGAAAAGCACCCTCCTCAGCCTCAACAGGCAAAAAAGACAACATGTCAAGTCCTCTCAGGGTAACTTTGAGAAAAGCTTAGCAATCACAGCCAAGGATAATCATAAGGTCTTTTACAGCTAGGTATGTAACCTAAAAGGTAGGACCGAAGTATGTGCTGAAATAATGACTAACGGTATCACACACACCCTGACCCCAGATAGATAACAAACCTGCTAGCAGATAGATTTGGTGAAAATTTCACTCCCTTATCCCCTCCAAACTTATCGCATATCTTGTCTTCAATGTCTGCTCCACCCTACATATCTGAAAAGCAGGTAATTAAAGCCTTGTCTAAGGCAAAAAATACAACCTCCATGGTACAGGCTGTCTTCTAAAAAAACTAAAACATGAACTATCATCAACATTAAATACCCTATTCAATCACAACCTAACCACTGGCTTTGTTCCTGTGGAATGGAGAACAGTAACAGTTGTTCCCCTCCACAAAGGTGGCTTAGCAGCAGCCCCGTGGAATTATAGACCTATAAGTCTGACCAGCCTCATCTGTAAATCCATTCAACGTATCATTATGGACCTCATAAATAAAGACATAGGTGACCTCCAAACCCTGGATCCAATCCAATTCAGCTTCATCAAGGGCAGATACTGCCTGTTAAAGCTGGTGGATTTTTTTGAAAATGTGACCAGGGCCATTGACAATGGCAAATCTGTGCACACAGCATATCTCAACTTCGCAAAGGCCTTTGACACAATCCCAAACTCAGGCATTACCAATAGACTGAATGTAAACATCTTTGTTGTAAGATGGGTTGCCAGCTGGCTCACAAACCAGTCACACACTATCAAAGTGGGTGAATCCACAGCAACCAGTAGACCTGTCACCAGGGGAGGGACCACAAGGGTCAGTGCTGGGCTCTCTACTGTTTGCTATATACTTCACAGAAGTTCAGGCCAAATGTAAGGGCTGTGGCTGACCAAGGTTGCTGGCAAATGCACACTAAGTGCAATTACTAAATCTCAAAAGGGTTTATATCATATGAGCGAATCACACAAATTGCGAACGCTCATAATATCGAACATACCGGACCTCAAAGTGCTTTTCGTGGTACAGTGAAGAATGGGATATTTGCCCTTTCCTCACTGTAGTGTGATCTCAGAGTTGGAATATATATTTAGCGGGGGGTGTCGGGGGCACAGCCCCCCACAATAGGAAGTTTGAGGTCCAGTATGTTCGATATTATGAGCGTTCACAATTTGTGCAATTCACTCATATGATATAGACCCTCCCAAAATGATGTCAATATACTTCAGAAGGGTCTTATACAGCTCAGCAACTGGTGTCTCAGTCATGGTCTCAAACTGAATGCAAAGAAATGAATCATCATTCCCTTTGGTAAAAACAATGACCCTTCACACCATCAAATTAACAAAAATACTCTATATAGCTACAAAGTAGTAAGAGATCTGGAATCACAATTAGAATGCGACCTTAACTTTGATCACCATGTGTATACTGTAGTATGGAATGCTTTCTACTCAGCACACTTGATTAGCAAAGGCATCACCTCTAGAGCAAAGGAGGTTATAACCCCTCTATACTTGTCATTAATCAGGCCCATAATTGAGTATAATGCCCCTTTTGGCATGTACCGTACAAAGCACCTGCAGCAATTGGAGAGACCTCAGAGGTTTCTAACTAAGATCAAGGGACTCCAGCATGTACTTAACACAGACCGACTAAAGTCCCTGTCACTGTACTCAGTATCATATAGATTTCATAGAGGAGAATTATGCCTAGCTTACATTCTCTGACCAAAACCTAATGAATTTGCTGCATATCTCTAAATCAAAAGGGACTAGAGATACCCATTCCAGGGACCTAAATATGGCCTATGACTTGAATAGGACATGCTGGAGGGACAGATTTGTCTCCCAGTGACTGCCACATCTTTGGAATAGGCTGCCAATTCATGTGAAGCAGAGCACCTCTATGGGACTGTTCAAAAGGAAGCTGGATGAGTGGATGGGGCACCATAAATTCTTACTAGGGATAGAACCCACACCCTCCTGGACATGGGCAGTCATTACTAAATACAATCCTGAGTATTGACTTGAGTATCTATGGTATTATATTGGGACGAAACAGCTAGGCTTAAAATTACCTCTGGATCGGTAGCCTAGTAACCTCCAATGATCCAATGGTCATTGGTCCCAGGATCTCAGAATGTGTCACAGAACACCTGCATGGTGAGGGATGACTCCCCTACTATCCATGGGAGCTACATATGCTCTTCAATATGCTGCTGTAAGCCATAAATGAACTGGTGTAGTATGCATCAGGCAGATAACTGTGACACACCCAGCAGGTCCCCTGATTACCACTTAAAGTTCTTGTAGTGAGAATGATAAATGTTATACATTCATTAGTGTCCATAGGGCTTTGTAGTCCATGCATTCTGCAGGATTCCATGTCAAGGCAGCACATCTACAAGCTGCTATATGGTGTCTCTGTCTACACAATAGAATTTGACTATGCCCCTGTCATGAAGGTGGCGGTAGGTAAGGAACAGTCAGATTCATCTACACTATGAAGGGTGCTGATGTACACCAGCATAGAAACTGGACAAGAGAACCACCTATAACATATACTGACTGGCTGATGTGGTTACTAATCCTAGCATCTTAATTGTGTTTCTCTATCTGTTAACCTAGAAATGACAGAGTATTAATTTGCAGCCAATATCACCTCATCATGCAGTTTTTGTACATTTCTAAATCACCCTGCCATGTTGATTATACTCATTTGCATTCACATTTTCTCATTTGCATAGTGATGCTCATCCACATGTCATTATATGAACATTTAAATGTTATGCTGGACATGTTATTTTCCCATTTAGTTAGTACTTAATCGATTATTGATCTGCAAGGATTTAATGTTTTGCAATATGAATCTTCAAAGGCAGGTTACGCAGCTATATGTTGGTTACTTTCATGTTTCTCCTGCACATGAGGGCCACTGGAGCTAAGCCAGGTATGAATGCAAGGTTACCCATCCATCTATTCATCCAACTTACATTTGCATAGACAAAGAAGAGTACTGCTTTATGGAGGGGAAGACTGTTCCACAGAAGTGGTATTCTCTGTGATACATACCTGTTCCTCCAGCATGTTCTGTTAATCTTGCAAATGAAATCATAGTCCTTTGAGTGGGTGATTCTTATACCACTGGACTTCCAAATGTGCAACAGGCCTAGAAGAGCAAGATCTACTGAGGCTCTATACACAAGAGAGTGGTCACTTCTCAGTAGCTTGTATGATGCTGAGAAGAGACACAAGGCTTTGAGATGGTCTGATTAGTTTTTATGATTGAAGCTCTTGATTTTCCTTTTACTGAGAAAGTTTTGTGGTCTTTCCAGCTCTGACAAGGTTTGGACAGGTACATACGGAAAGTGGCATTGTACTCAAAGATCGGTCTAATGAATGCCAAGTACAGAGGAACAATTGCATCCTTGGAGCTAGAATGTCATGCCCTTCAATATAATCTGTGCAATGAAAAAGGACTTCCATGCAATAATGGATATGTAGGGACTGCATGCCTCTCAACTTCTTAGAGCAAGAAATTTGGACAAAGCCATAAATAAAAGTGGGACAGAGGCTCAAAAATAGGGGCAATTTTTAAATATTGCTCCTACAAACTTAAAAAGTTAATAGAATAATAGGTTTTTCACTAGCATGAATTTACTGAAGGGTATGAAGTCTGCAACTCAAATGTCTGTCATTATTTTCCAACTTCAGTCTTTAATGATTTCCCAAAAAAACACAATTTTATGAAAAATGGACCAAAAATAAGAGGCAAAAATCTGGACATTCTGTGAAAATCTGTACAGTTGAGAGGTATGGTAGGGAGTCTGACAATTTATGTTTCAGGTTAGCAATCAGGCATGGTATGTTATCCAGCCCCATAAACACAGTCATGTCTATATAAATACAGACTGAATAGGGAAAGTTATCTTAGAAAAGGTGTTTTTCAATTTATTTGCTACTATTGTAACATAAGTTTTCATATCTAAATACCCAAGAGCAGTTGGTCTATAAGTTGCTATGTCTGTTTGATGTATGCTTCTTTTGTGTTTAAGATTTAGGATCTTGATAAATATGTTTATAATAATAATGGAACACAATTTGTAGAATTCAGATGTAAATCCATTTGGTACAGGAACTTTATTTATTTATTTCTTATAATATATCACTGTTTCAGTTTCTATTACACTAAAAGGTTTTATTAACATATCTTTATGTTCTTTGTCTATTTTTGGAAATATAAATTGATTTACATGTAATCCATTTCATCTTTATTAATATTGTTTTAACAGCCACTATACAGATTCCTAAACACCTTGGAAAAATTTGCACTATTTATACAATAATGGTTAATAACTCATTATTTGTTTTGATTTCTAATATGTTTCTATAGTATTTTGATTTTTTTTTATTATTTTTACAAAAATTCTAGATGAGGTTTGCACCCATTCAGAATACTGTCCAAACATTATTCTTCTATAACATGACACTTGTTTTGGATCAACAGCATTGAGGTAATTTTATATATATTTTTATTTGTTTCACCATTTCTCATATTTCCTCTTAATATACTTTTCCTTTTGATTGTTAAGTATCTTATATAATGAAGCTTTATTTAAAAGAAGGCTGCTTATTTGTGCTTTTAGCACAGCTCATTGAATGTCAGATTGTACTTTATTCTTAATTACATTTTGACAGAAGTCTTTTAAAAGCCCCTCAATTTCTTTTCTTTTCTTTTTTACTTCCTCTTTTTCTAGTAGTTTGGAGATTTTGTACTAATCTATGTAGAATTTATGTTCTTAGATACTTCCTGAATTTTATAGTGATATAAGTACCTACACTCCATTCAGACATATTTCACAACTGTAATTTATTAGAAATTGGGCAATAATTTATTCTTGGGCAGGTTTTGTGATATGATGAGTAAAAGTTATTTTTGTCTAATGGATAAATATTTATTGCAGGATCAAAGAGTTCCTGCTCAACTTGTCAATCCAACATAGCACATGATGCATTTGTGATATGATATTTAGATTTATAAGGGACTTGATTCAAAAGACTTGCTCTCGGTGTTAAGTGACCACTTACACTGAGAGCAGGCTGAAAGCAGGTGTTTTGGACTATGGTCCCATAGTAAGCCTGTTTACAGATAGGCCTTACTACAAGGTAAGTCACTTACATTGGCAGTCAGTCTTTCATAATTATGGCAGACTTACAATGAGAGCAACTGTTTTGGAATCTTGCCCAAAATCTTTCTTTGTTTGGGTCAGTTACATTACCCTCAATGGTAAAATAACGTTTTTGAAATTTTGATAGTAACTTAAAACATAATTAATTCAACTCAATTAGAATATGGTATGGAAACATGTAATAACAGTATATTTATATACAATTATTATTTTTACAGCCAATATAGAACAATCGTTTGTTAAGGGCAGCGTATTTATCTAATATTTTATATTGTATCTTTCAATGATCATTTAAGTAATATTGCAATTCTTAATTTAATTTGAAAATGTTCTGCTGCTGTAATACTACATATCTATTTGTCTGATGCTATGTTTGTTTATATATTCATTGATTTTAGTTTATTTGCAGTACATATTGCTAGTCACTATGTGTAGCAGAAAACTCAAGTTACCAAGTGTAGCACAGAGTTCCTCTAAATGCATCTCTGAAGCTCATAAATGAAAAGAGCAAACTCTTAGACCCTAATGCCTTCTCATACAAAAATATTCATAATCTCTGCTAAGTATGATAGTATATGAGGGTAATAGTTTATATGAGAAAAATGGAAAAAGTGCAAATGCACTGCAGAATTAACTTGACCAGTTTCTTTTAAGCAATGCCTCAGCAAACAAAAATCCACTCCAGTGCAAGACAAAAGCACATCTACAATGCAAGAAACTAAGTTATGACAAGCCCCAGATAGTAGTCAAGCAGCTCATACTTGCCAGTGGCTGATGACGGAAAAACATCATAGTTGAACATAGCAGGCACTTATCTCAAAGCAGTGCACCACAGTATGAGAGCAACACTGAATGAACTACAGGTAACATATGCTTAAAGTTATCAGGCTGTTATGCCCATGTCCACAGGCTCATAGGTGTATACTAGGCGAATGACCACTATGGCCCTTGTAGCCTAGCCATGCAACCCAAATGTGATTTAAAAATTTGATTTATACAGGAGGTGATTTACTGATTGCCTCTGTGCATAAGGGACATAGGCACCAGACCAAATGTGACTTTCTAGCTACCCATCCATTGGTCCAGGTTGTACTTAAATAAGATTAGGGAGGAACTCTACTTCGCATGGATGTGTTACCTGTTCCAGAAAATGGGAATTCTTTGAGAAACATATCTGTCTCTCCAACATGTCCTATTTATGTTGCAAGTAAAATGTACTCTTTTAATTTAGTGTGATGCTGTTTGTTTTGTGGATGTTCAAAAGGTTCATCAAAATAGGGTCCAGGGATGCCTTGTACACCTGGCAAAGATCACCTCCCAGAAGTCTGCATAATATTGAGTAAAGAGACAGGGTTATGAGGTGATCAGCATAGGACTGTACATTTACTACCTGTATTCTTTTTGTACAGAAGCTTTGAGGATGTTCCAGTTGCACCATGTGTGTGGTCAGGCAGATACTAAAGCAGGCCTTATACTCTATGATGGGTCTAATAAGGGCCATGTATGATGGTATGAATGAATACCTATCTGGACCTAGATGTCAGGCCTTTACTTATAAGCTGAGCAACATAAAAGGATGTTCTTACTATCTTGGACACATGTTGGTCGAAGGTTAAATTACTATCAACATTAATTCCCAAATCCCTAACTAGTGAATCAACTTTGAGGGCTGTTTTATTAGTGATGTAATTACCTGGGATAGATGAATTGCAATAAGGTGCTATAATGTATTTCTTGATATTGAGTTTTAAGTCATGGCTTTGGCACCAAGTTTTTATCTGTGTTACACCTTCCTGAAGGGTGTTCTCATCTCGGAGGAGATTCAATGACTGCTCACAGTTTGCAATCATCTGAGAACTATATTAGCTAGAAGCCTTTGGTAATGGCTTTGACATCCAAGAGTAGATGCCAAAGAGGAGTGGGCCCAATACAGAAACCTGAGGGACTCTGCAGGTGATCAGCAGATTATACAACAGACAAATAGCAGTGAAAGAGGGACTTCAGAAATCAGATTATCATAAGCGGCACCAGTCAGAGACACAGCCTTCAAACAACAAATAGGCTAAATTGAGGGGGGATCCAATCAAATAAAGGCAATATTTGAATGCTTTCAGAAAGTTTAACTTATTATTTTAACGGGGGTTGGGACAGACACAAAGAACAAGGGGAATGAATGCCCTAGAATGCAACTTTAAGCAGGTAAATGATAAGCAGAATATAAAACTTGCAGGAGCAAAACTGGAACATCAACACTGTAAAAGCACTGAAGCACAGAATCTGGAGAAGAAAAAACAATACTCTCCTTGTTGAAATAATACTACAGTTTAAGGCACCAGACTATGAAGAAATTTACTAAGTAAGGCTCAGATCTGGCAATAGTACACATTTGTGCCACAATTGTAAATGAAACTGTAAGATTAAGGCCCAGCAGGAATTAAAATACAAACAGGTAACTTTTATAACTAATTCTACCTGCAGAAATAGAAGTGTAGTATATTGCAGAAACACACCCCAGGATTCAGAAAACTTCCATGCAAGAATAAGTTATTCTTGCATGGAAGGGACTGTTCCCATGCAGCATGTCAGCGTGCCATGCATATTCATGAAGGTGTGCTGCCGTGCAGTAATACAGACACAGTTCTGTGTACGAGCACAGGGTGTGTGTGTGTGTGAGAGCAGTGCTCTCACAATACATATGCCCCCTGCACTCCATAATTGCCATACGGCAATGTAACAGTAGCAAGAGTGGCCATGGGCACCATTACCTCACAACCTGAAAAGAAATCTGGACAGAGCCATAAAAAAAGGAACAGATAGGGACAAATGTGAGATATTGCTCTCACAAACGTATAAAGTTGATAGTATAACAGGCATTGCATTAGCATGAATTCCCCAAAGGGTATGAAATGTAAAACTCAAATGTTTGTCATTACATACTAACTGCAGTCCCTAATGCTTTGCCACTAATCTGCCAGAAAGCCACAATTGTATGAAAAATGGAACAAAAATATAACACAAAAATCCGGACATTCTGTGACAATCTGTACAGTTGAGAGGTATGGCGGACACTGTTAGTGTCCGTGGAGCATACCTCTCAGATGCAAAGCCTGTCATGTCATCACCATTTTAAAAGCACACCTCCCCAAATATACCTACTTTCCTTCCCCAAAATCCCATTCTTACCTTAAAAAAAAAGGGCAATCTGTTCACAAACAAAAAAGTCACCCAATACATAGCTGTCCATTTCACACATGTCCACTGGTCACATGTAATCTGATCTAATTGGTTTCACAACACATTATTGTTGTCCTCACCCCTCTCTCAGGGGTTTGAGTGTCCAAATTTACCTCCAAATTCAGCATATATACACAGCTGTTGCTGTAGAAGAAATGGACAGCTATGGAACTTCCCTACACCCATCCTGCACATCCCTAGCTATCTCTCATAGTGTTTTTCCCTCATTGTGCCCCCTTTTTCGCCACTTTCCTATCACCCCTTTTTTCTTTTCTTTTAAAGAAATTAGCATGGGGATAAGCGGGAGTAAGCAGTAGTAAATGGGATTAAGCCTGTTTGTGTGGTGCTAAGAGATGGCTACACAGATTAAGCACTTATATATGTATATATATATATATATATATATATATATATATATATATATATTTATATATGTATATATATATATATATATATATTTATATATATGTACACAATCCACCATGTGTATAACAGCACTAATGACACAGAATCTGTGCAATAATCTAGGAATATGTCCACCATGTTGTTTGGCTGTCTCTACATGTTCTGTCCTGTGATGTATTCCCACCTACTGTATGTGAATCTGTAACCTACCACCTTTGTAATGTCCCTCACACAGGCAAGGAAAAGGGGCAAAGCCCACATTAAGGAATGTCCCATAGGTGTAATTTTCTCCTGTTGCCACTAGGTGGCACTACACTTCTTCTATATGATCTTTTTCTGAATATATTTAAATTGCTAGTCAATTAAATAGCAAGCCCCTCTCTGTTTTCCCCTACTCTGATCATCTTTACTCTTTTGCCTATTCCACACTTGGTCTACTACCCTCTATACTTTTTTTCTCCTGATTTTTTTTAAGGCAAACAAGCGTTATAACACTTACCTTTCTGCTGTAGCCATTGCTACAGTTTCTGATTGTTACTATCTGTAGCTCCTACACCCTTTGGCTCTACCTGCTCCATTTTCCCTGCGGGCTCACTACGCTCCCCTACCCTACCCCCAAATTCCACCCACCCCAGTGCAGTTAACCTTATACTCCTATGACCACATCCCATCCCTCCCTCACCCATTCATCGACTTCTGCTCATTAAGTACCTCACCACTACTTGCTACTTCTCCTTAAAGCAACAATACACTACACACAACCACTCCACTACTTTCTTCCCTCTTACTACCACTATTATACCTTTAGGCTTTACTCCCCCCTCTCACCCCTAAATGGCCCATCTCAATACCGGAAGATTGCCAAATTCTGGTAATAACAGCCATACAGGTAAAAAACACACTCTCCAAAGATAAGAATACAGCATCCATGGGACCAGATGACATCCCAGGCTGTGTACTACATGAACTACAATATGAACTGGCACCTCACCTAAGTGGCATGTTTAATCATAGCCTCAACTCAGGTTTTGTGCCCACTGAGTGGTGTAGAGCTACAGTTATCCCACTCCACAAGGGGGGGATCCACCTTGGATCCTGGAAACTACCGTCCCATCAGTCTGACAAGCCTTATCTGCAAGGCCATGGAGCGTGTTATCATGGAACTTATAAACAAAGACATTGGCAACCTTCAAACACTGGACCTCACCCAGTTTGGGTTCGTGAAGGGCCGATCTTGTCTCCTGAACCTGATTGACTTCTTCGAATCAGTCTCCAGAGCCATGGACAAGGGTAAGGTAGTCCACACAGCCTATCTAGACCTTGCCAAAGCCTTTGACAACATCCCTCACTCTGGAATCATAGATAAACTTACTAAGCTGGGCATTAATCCCTATGTCATCCAATGGGTTGCTAACTGGCTTACTGATAGAACCCACACTGTAAAAGTAGCCGACTCCAAATCCAGCTCCAGACAAGTGACAAGTGGAGTACCTCAGGGTTCAGTCCTGGGACCGCTCTTGTTTGGCATCTACTTCTCTGAAGTACAGGCCAACACTAAGGGACTCTAGCTAACAAAGTTTGCAGATGACTGCAAACTGGGAGCCATTATTGAATCCCCAAATGATGTGGATACTCTACAAAAGAGCCTTACAGAAACAGATGCTTGGTTCCAGAGCCATGGGCTCAAGCTCAATGCCAACAAATGTGTAGTTATCCCCTTTGGGAAAAAACATGTATCCGTGAATTACCATATAGGTGACAGTACACTAAACACCGAAAGTGTAATAAGAGACTTGGGGGCACAGGTGGACAGTGGTCTCACCTTCGATAACCACATCACCACAACAGTCAGGAAATCCTTCTATGTGGCACACCTCATCACTAAGGGCTTTTCATCCAGAAAAAAGGAGGTCATTGTCCCACTGTACTCATTCTTCATTAGATCCATTATAGAATACAATGCCCTGTTTGGTATGTACCTCTCAAGACATCTGCAACTACTGGAAAGGCCGCAGAAATACATCACTAAAAGAATCAAAGGCCTAAAGCAGATGCCCTACGCTGACTGCCTTAAAAAACTCCAGCTATACTCTGTCACATATCATCTACTCAGTGGCGATCTCTGCTTAACATACAAGGCTATGTCAAACCCAGAGCTGTTGGACATGCTACCCTTAAAGAAATCCCAATCCCTCAGAGCCACACGCTCCAGGGATATAAACCTTGTCATCACAATAAACAAAACATGCTGGAGGGATAGGTCCTGACCCAGAGACTCCCCAGACTCTGGAATAGATTGCCCATACATGTCAAGTAGAGTGCCTCTTTGGCCCTCTTCAAAAGGAACCTTGACTATTGGATGGGAGAAAGGAAATTCACCCCAGGGATCATGTCAGTTGCCCTGCTAGACAGGGGTCCAGGGAAGTAAATAGTGTGGGAAGAAATAGCCAGGGAATTGTTATGGCTAGGCTTGTATAGGCCTAGTGCCGATAGCCTAGTACCAACCTATGAACCTAAGACCTCTCTCCCACTTTCTCTCCTCCTGCTACCTATTTTATAGCTTATATCATTCTCTATCCCTCACCTTTACTCTAACTCTTATCCTGCTCCTCCTAATGGCCTCAACACATAAGACTAGATACATAAACCTATTACTCTTAATTACTATTATAGCTTCTCTATCTATACCCTATACTCTAACCATATATGAACATTACACACTCACAGAACATCACCATTCCCACCAGCAAACACTATCAGTTTCTCAAGTAGATTCCCTTAACCACATAAACATAACCTCCACTTCTATCTACATACTTCCCAAGTATCACAGACCGACCCATATTACTTACTTCCAAAACAGGAAATCTCTAAATAACTATAATCAGATCCTAAAGGTGATGCAAAGACCTCAACAACACCCCCTACTAGATGGTGACATTCACCCAAACCCTGGTCCCAGTAATAAAACTACCATTGACACACAGAACCAAACTCCCTCTACTACTTATACCCCAAAACGACCCACTAACTCTCTCCTGATAGCCCACCTCAACATCTGTAGCTTAAACAATAAAGTAACACACCTTCATGCACTCTTAGAAGTGTACTCTTTTGGCATTCTATGTATTACAGAAACATGGCTAAAGCCTACAACTCAGGACAATGAAATTACCCGTCCTGGATATAACATTCTGAGAAATTACCAAAAAACAAAAAAGGGTGGGGGAATAGCCATTCTTTATAAATCAGAACTTCAAGTCACAACTTTCAATGTGCACCTACCCTCAGATACTAATGCTGAAACCCTTACTGCTAAACTTCAAATCAATAACTGTAAATCTATCAATATAATTTGTTTCTATCTTCCTCCTGGAAATAATATCAATACCCTTGAAAATATCATCAGTTGCCTCTCTATTCACCTACCTTAGGAAACAATAGTGCTAGGCGACTTTAACATAGACTGGACCACCTATAACTCCCCTAATCCTACCACCCACATAAACCTATATGTTTTTTCTCAAGTAATAACCACCCCTACTAGAATCCATAAACCAAACAATAAAGAAAGCACCTTAGACTGGATCTTTATTAACAGGAATCCCCATACATATAAACCAGGTACCCTTCCAGATGATATTAGTGACCAGTCACTGACCTATATAATTAAACAAAAAATCAACATCCCCAATCCAAATACCTTCAGAACCTCACCTTCAAAAAAATGCTGTAACCCAGAAAGCTTCCAAAATGAACTTAGGGCATGTTACTGAGCACCACTAAAATATCTTCAACTTGATGAAGCAGTGTCTTACTTCAACACAAAATTCCTACAAATCCTAAACTACCATGCCCCCGCTCGCTCCACCCGAATAAGGGCTAAAATTGTTCCTTGGCTCACTAATGATACAAGGCAAAAGATCCTCCTACGTAATAAAATATGGGCCAAATGGAGAGCTTCTAAAAACCAAACAGACCATCTAAACTTTAAGCAGCTAAGAAATGCTACCAAAAAGTGTCTACTGCTTGACAAAAGAAACTTTTACCTTCACCTCCAACAAACCCACCAGCACAAGCCACAAAAGTTCTGGTCAGGCATTAATAAACTCCTTCAGCCAGGGCACTCCAAAACACCTGCACCATCAGGCATCCCTCACAATAATCCTAAGCATATTGCTGATGCCTTTAACAACTTCTTTACTGAAGCCATTCAATCTCTAGCCAACTCACTACCCCCTGTTAGCACAAGCCAGTTATCCTCTACAAATAGCCTAGTTCCCTCCTTTCATTTACAACCAGTTCCAAAATCCCTCAGTTGCACCCTCCTTCAAAAACTCAAACCTTGTAACCCCTCAGCTGACCTTTTACCAGCTGAATACCTGCAAATAGCAGCAAAAGCCATATCCTATCCCATTTCTATCCTTATAAATAGAACAATTACAGAAGGATCCATCCCCTCTATCTGGAAAGTCTCCCACATCATCCCCCTGCATAAGGGCGGTAACTCTACTGAATTTTCCAACTTTCGACCAATAGCCATACTCTCTCCAATAACAAAAATAATGGAAAAATACATACACCAACAACTACTTGACCATCTTCTCCATCAGCATAATTTGTTTTCTCCAAAACAACTTACTTGCAGACTGTCAGCATGGTTTTAGGCCTTTCCACAGTACCACCACTGCCCTCCTATCTTTTTCTGACTGTATAAACAAAAACAGTAACAACGCTCTATCCTCTGCTTTATTTATTGACCTCTCTAAAGCCTTTGACATGGTTAACCATCACCTACTTGTCGATAAGCTTAAAGCCTTATCACTTGATTCACAGACATTACTATGGTTTAAATCCTATTTAGAAAACAGACAGCAAGCAGTGCTCTGGGATAATAATTTATCTGCACACCTCCCTGTTACCATTGGAGTACCTGAAAGCTCTGTTTTAGGCTCTTTTCTCTTTTCAGTTTTTATTAATGATCTTAATTCTAAAATTCCACAAGCCACCTGTATACAATATGCAGATGATTCAACACTAATATGTTCTGCAAATTCCATATCCTCACTCCACATCCTTGCTCAAACAGTATTTAACAGTGTTGAAAATTGGCTCATGCAACATTGCCTCCTCCTGAACCCCAAAAAAATGAAATTGTTGCTTTGTACTCCTACACAAAAGTCACCACTAATTCACTTTATGGTAACCTCTAACAATGGAACTAACATATTTCCCCACCCCATAACCAAACTTTTAGGAATTACAATAGACCACAACCTTACCTATGATGCTCATATTAATACTTCTATAAAATCAGTCAACAGAAAGCTAGGCTCCTTTTATAGGATCAAACCCTTCCTTACTGCAATAGCTAGAACTACTATTGCCCAGACCCACCTTATCTCAACCCTGCTCTATGCCTCACCTATTTATACCAACCTATCTAAAACCAACCTCAGCAAACTTGCAACCTGCTATAATAACATTGCCAGATTTGCCACTGGCACCCCATTTAGAACCCACCACTGTCACAACCTCAAACAACTGGGATGATTAGAACTTCAGAATCAACTACTTTGTCAACAACTTACCATCACCCAAAAGATCCTTTACCATCCTAAGAATACTCCAGTACTCACTAATTTGATTACCCCTTACAAAAATCTTGCAACACTACGATCAGCTAATAAGCTTCTAGTTTCCACTCTGAAATCCAGCAACAAGGCTGGGGACTCATTATTCTCTAACACAGTGGGGAAAACCTGGAACCTTCTTCCCTATGAACTCTCAGCTCTTTCTTCCACACTAAGTTTCAAAAAATATCTTAAAAAATATCTTAAAGCACACTGGCTATGTCCCTGCTCTAACCCTGACTAATATCTCTCTCCCTTTTCTTCTCTCTCCCTATACTTATCAGCTCTATTGTTTTTTTATTTATTTTTATTTATTTTACATTTGTTAACCGGGCTGGTCTGGCTGGATCCCTGTCCATTTTCAGCAGAGGCCCGAGGAGAAAAGCTCCATTAACATACTAGTAGCTAACAGTGAAAAACAATCAAAAGAATTCAAACAATCAATAAATTCAACAATCAGACACAAATGCAAAAGCAAACAGCAAATAAACCTAATGTAGAAAACAAGTAAGCAGATTAGGAAAAGTTATTCTGTAATATAAAAAAAATTCAGAGGTGGTTAAACAAGAGATAACATTGGAGAGGCAGTCTTGCAATGACTTAATAGTTAGGGTGAGTCTGTCATGGAATGAAGAGGATTGAGTAAAAAAAATTGTGACATATGGAGAGTCAGTAACAATTTCACTAATTACAATTTAGAATAATACAAGTTTATGTCTATCTTCTGTTTATCTCTAGCTAACAAACCCTTATTACTACTAAGCTAACCATCAACTAGTAATTCACTAACACTTCCTTCTTAATACTTTACAAGAGTTTTTCTTACTTTAATGAGCTAGCCCTTTTCTGTACTAACATCTCTACCTGTCTATATTTTTTACATTTATATTGCAGTCAACCTTAAAATGTTATTAAACTAAGTATTAGTTTGCATGTCTGATCTATAATAATGTATTGTATCAAATGTTATCCCAAGTTTTACTAAGCTACTCTGTATAAGTTAGTATCTCTGATCTACAATAATGTACTGTATTTTAGGTTACTATTGCATATTCTTATGTTACTATTGCCTATACTGGAGCTTTTCTCCCCAGGCATCTACTGAAAATGGACATATATCCAGCTAGACTAGCCCGGTCAACAAATGTAAAATAAAAACAAATAAATAAATAAATATGTCGGAACTAGCAGCAGTGTCCAGGCACACAGCACAATACTATATGGACACCTACATAGTGGTATGGCCTTAGCAATACTTGACATCTGCACCTTTGTACAGAGGACAGAGAAAAGGTAGATAGCCAACAGGTTATGCATTAGGATGAATATTTTGAAAGACAGAAGTCTAAAACTGAAAGGTATGCCATTACTACATGACAGCAGTCCTCAATGACATGTCCATAAAACGTAGTAGTCTACTGTTAATATCAAAATATCAGATCAATATCCAATAGGAGATACATTAAAACATACAGCTCAAACACCAAGAACAAGATAGTAGTACTCAGACTCCCAGCTTTGCATGCAGAGGGGTATGGTTCTAGTACTACAATCGGAAATCTACTTTTACTTGGAAAAGCACTGTTAAAAGTACTAACATAATGATACAATATGTGTTAAACTATTTCTGTCAACCAGTGCACTGCAGCTGGTGTAATATGCAAGTGTGACTGTGTATAACCTGGGATACTACCCATGTATGAAACAAATACAAAGAAAAAAGATTGTGGTACTACCCATGTATACCTGGACCAGGTGTCCCATACAGTATAGTCCCATCCCTTGCTACTGTAATGACAGAACATAGAAGCATGTTATGTACAGGAAGTTAAATACACTTATTAAAGATGTCATTATCCTCCTATTTTATTAGACTGGAATGTGACCAATGGTTACCAGGGCTGAGATATGCTTAGCAGATTTAAACATTGCTTAAATGCAAATGCTAAGCAGATTTGCACACTGGTAAGTGAAGCCTACATGGTGTAAGCACCTATTCATTTAACAGTATGTTAGCACTGCTTACCATCTTGCAAACCCACACAGACATGCTCAAAACTGCCTTAATTACTCTGTATCTAGCAGTCCTTGCTCTTCCTAGCAACAAAATAAACAGCTCTTGCAGGGTTTGAACCCACATCCCTGCACACCTCAGTCAAAGCAATTTACCAGTAAGCCACCTCAGCTGTATGGTTTTAGGATGTTTTCTCAAACATACCCTTCTTTACAGCCAGTTTACAACAGGGATGTGACACTGTGCAATTAGGAAGGATTATATATTATTTTATATATATATATATATATATATATATATATATATATATATATATTAAATTAAACATATACATAGAGACAGAGAGATATGTATGCAGATACATATATGTGTATAACAATATATGTATTACCAATAAATCTGAGGTATATATATATATATATATATATATATATATATATATATATATATAAATATATATATATATATACAAAAATATATATATATATATACAAATAAATACATATATAATATATAAATATATATATATATATATATATATATATATATAAATACATATATAATATATAAATATATATATATATATATATATATACATACAAATATACACATACATGCACACACACACACATATATATGTGTGTGTGTGTGTGTGTGTGTGTGTGTGTGCATGTATGTGTATATTTGTATGTATATATATATATATATATATATATATATATATATATATATATATATACATACACAAATAAATACATATATAATATATATATATATATATATATATATATATATATAAATATATATATATATAAATATACACATACACACACACACACACACACACACACACACACACACACACATATATATATATATATATATATATATATATATATATATATGCATACAAGTCCCAAAATGCCCATCCAAGCATATGCTGCTGATAGACCACCCATAACTGGGCCAGCATACACAGTTCGATACAAAAGGACCCATGACACTCACATCTGCTCCCCACACAGTCCAAATGAAAAAGTGAACAGGGCACTGCTACAAATGCATGCTAGGCCATACACAATAGCCAGACATACAGCAACCTCTTAGCAAAACAACTAAAATTTCTGAACATAGCAAAGAGAAATACAACCAGCCAGTAATTCATGCATGTTTTTTATACTCTGATGTCTTGGCCAAAGTTTGCAATGGGTAAAACATTACAATAAATACTTGCCTTAATTCACAAAAAGCAATTAACAATTAAGTACATAATTAAATATACAGCCTCCAATTCCACTCCTCATTTAACCCCCTAAGGGATAAAGTATCACATGTAATAGTAATACATTGAGTCTGTGCATAACGATTGTCATTTTATGAATGCTTCATCAAACTGAGAAACAGACTTTTTCCAAAACAGTACCTTGGGACCCACTAATGTCCCCATGGGGAGATTTATTAAAATGTATGGCTATAGAACTGTCATGTCATCTTTTTTATCAATAACATATCTCACATGTTCTAAGAGCCTAGTTTTGAAACATGGGTTACTCTCACCCACATAAAATATGTTACAAGTGCATCTAAGAGCATTGTCTATACACCAACCTCTTGAATGTACAGACTTCAACATATTTTCCAGCCATTCCGCTCAGCAGGAATGACAGCACTAAATAATGATAGCATTATACCTATCAACATCCTACTGTATGACATCTGGACAAAGCCTGACATAATTGGTGGACAGAGGCCCAAATACATGGCCATACTTGAAATATTGTTGTTATGTACCGATAAAGCTGCTAGTGTTACAGGCATTGTTGTAACATATCTTTTCTGAGGGATATAAAGTCAGAAAAACAAATGGATGTTAGCATTTACAGATTGCAATCACCAGAGTATGCTACTGATTTTCCAAGGGCAACACCTGTCTGGGGAACAGACCACACATAGGCTAACCTATGGCCATTATGTGGATAGGCCTACAGTTGAGAGCTATGCAGAGACAGAACTTTGTCAGGCGGAAACCCATGCAGAAGTAGCATGTGCAGACAAACCCTGTTAAACTAGCAGTATTCCAAACATATAACATCAGTACTCACATTCTGCCCCTAAGTCTTGAACCTTCACCACCATTTAGTTGGCTTGTCTCCACAAGTCTTGTTGTAAGAGGTAGTAGCTCACACAACTCCAGGATGTCGTCCTCACAAGTAAGGGAAAGGGCCAACGCCCACATGGAGTAGTCAATTATAAGAGTGTGTTGCCATGATATTGGCTATTGGAAGTGCTACACAGCTGGTCTGCATGCAATTAGCAAGTGGGAAACACCAATAGGTGCACAGGCCATCACCTGGTCATAAGCATCACCTACAAAAGCCATGCTGCCACCTATTCAAGCAAGCTCTATCCTTGTGGTGTACAGAGAGAGAGAGAGAGATAAATAAAACGTAAACTGGAAAAGAGAAGAACATAATAAAAAAGGTAAGTGGAACATGTAAGCATATAATTGAATGTAGTACTTGGTCTGTAATAATGGGAAACATGATTTTGAAGAATATATGTCCCAACAAGACTTGCTGTACTAATGTCCTGCTGAACAGCTGCTATGGCCATAGTATCTGGCCCTCTCTGTAGTGGGAGAGATCACATCTATACCTTTCAACTGTACAGATCTTCACAGAATGTCCAGATTTTCCCATCATAATATTGTGTCTGCTCCTCCTGAAATCTGTACTTTTCTGGCAAATAGCTGAGGATTGAAGTCATCAAGTAATGACAAATACTTGAGTTTAAGACTCCACATCCTTAAGAATATTCACAGTAATGCAAAGTGTATCATTCTACAAACTCCCTAGGTTTGTAACAGGAATATTTAATGTCTGTCCCTATTAATCCCCCCCCCATCATTGTAGGCTTTGTGCAGATGTGATGCTCTAAGAGGTTGCAAGGTAGGATCACAGATCAGTTGCCTGACTCACCCTGGGAAAGGACAGCTCACATATGACAACCACTGGGGTGTCTGCCAAACAGTTGTGACTGTGCCACTGCTAAGCCAGTTAATGTGATGGTGTCCAAATCCATATGTTGTTACCTGTGAATATGAGTATGACACATGTTTGCCTTGTAAAGTTAAGAGACCTATATAGGGCATGTGCATAGTAAAGTACTGTTGCAGACGTGTGTTGAACTGCATGTGATACATTGAATTAATAACATTCAACTGTACAGTGTTCTGCTGGATAATAAGCACATTTTCTGACTATCTGTAGTCACATACACATATACCTGTGTTATGTCAGCCAAACCATTGGCAAGTCTGTGAGCAATGACAATGTAACATAATAGCTTACTTATGACTTTTGAACATCTTCCAAGTTATCACAGTGATGTCAAAGCCTACTGTGCAATCAACTTACTAATGTATGGTACAGCTATATTAATACAGTATCAGTACTGATGTCCCTTTTGTCACCCATTTATGTGTACCATTGCCCTAACATACTACTATAACAGGTTGAGAAGTATGACTGAGCAGAAGACTGTAAATACAGTCTGCCATACTAACATATAACAGAAATGTATACCAGGTATCCCCTGAGCACATGTATGTATGCATATGTTCAGCTGGAAGGCACAAAACTAATCACTTGGGTTTCAAGCAGTCAGGTACATAGGTTGTGCATGTTGCACATGTGTGTAATATCAGTGTCAGATCATACAACAGACATAAATGTGTACATCTTCTGGATGTTGCATTGCCCTGACACTGATATGGGTACTATAGTAGGCATGATTATAAGGTAGTAATCATACAGGTGTCCAACTATGTTATGACCCACTCTCCATGCCTACCACTACCAGCTATATCAACACCTATATATAATGAATATCACAAGTGTACACACACCCTTTTTGGAATGCCAGGTTTGTGTGCTGTATGTGCTGTATGACAATCAGACAACAGAAAATTATTTCATAATGTTCCTCATCTTGAATGTAACCCCTAGCCTGTACAATTCCATTGAAAAACAATCAAAGGTGTTTCTAGGAAGGTGAGCAACTACTGCCAAGTGAAGATGTGCCATGATGTTAGAGTCCAAACCAAGATGAATGAATGCTGTAACCATCTCAAGAGGTGCATACACAACATATACCCTTTATATTCACTGTAACTATATGGACTCAGCAGTTCCTGACCTGTATAGCCAGCCTCCACCAAGGTAGAGTAATCCCCTTTGGTGGACAGCAGCAATACACAAACCAGATAATAGGTTGCTTTAGTGGCTGTACAGGGACACACAGTTGCAGGCAACAACTTGGAAGCAAGCCCACCTCTATCTGAGCAAGCATGTAAGTTCACAAGTCACTTCCTGTAAGCCTGACTATGATTACAAATCAGTTATATCCACACAACCAAGGACAATTTCAACAGTGTCTCCATATATGTTGTCAGTCTCAGAGGAAACAACACAATTCACCATGTACTGGGGGTAAAGCACACATCGTACACACATGCCATGGATATAGGCAACCTGCATCAGACAGGTTAGGTGGGAACATTGCCACCCTGTCCACCACAGTTGTATAGGGGGGTATGCACATGAACCACACTCCTACCCTCAGCTATGGTGAGCATGTACATGCTGCCTACTGATGCCAACAACAGCAAATCTCCATGGGGCATAATAACATCACTATCTGCCTCCTACATGAACACAGGCTTGTGCTCACAGCTCCATCACACACCACTGTCAAATACAGACCTGCCATCTTCCACACACCATTCACATGGAAGATGGCTACTGTCAACCCTTTACCCAGAAATGAATGGAGAATAGAGGATTATGCAATCAGTTGTCCAACATGGGGGGGAATAAGATAGCCCAGGACCATGAGTGTAATGCAAGCTGCTATAGCCATGATAGATTGGAGGGTCATGGTGTAGTTTGGATTATTTGCAAGTAATATCCACTGTTGATATGCAATTTGACAATTGTATGAGGATCTGTGACCTTTTTCCTTTCTATGTCTTTCAGATAACATGCAGAGTGCTCGCCTACCAGCATTCTCTGTTGGGAAAACTGACATCATCACCCAATATGTAATCGAACATTATGCCCTGTTATTTGGACGGAAATCAGAAGATGTGCGGGAGAGGACTGCCCTGTGGAGTTCTACAGGGTAAATAATGCTGGCCTGCACAGCAGAACTTACGAGCAGGTGCAGAATCGGGCCACCAACCTCATCCACCATGCCCATCAATGAGCTGCTGCTGTAGTGAGTGACCAGCTAGCCACAGGTGGGGGCCCAGCCATCCAGCACCCACTGACAACCTCCGAAGAGCTCTTCACCGAGCTTGGGGCACCCGCCCAACACACAAGCCATGAATATGAGTAAAGCATTCTGGAGGTGGATTGCACACACACACACACACACACACACACACACACACACACACACACACACACACACACACACACACACACACTGGACAAGGACCGTGCAGGTAAGGGCCCAGTGGGGATTAGTGCACTAATGTATAAGACATACATGTATCTGTATCGTGCTGAAGCAACCACTGCTGTAGAAATACAAATGACAATACCAGATCATCCAACAGAATTTATTGTAGCAAGAAAATTTCTGTTTATGTAAAAAATACAAAGTTCTTACTCTAGCGCCTCAGACAAATGCCTTTAACAGAATATAAAATCGCATTCCCATAATGCATATATTTATACAAAAAACATTCAATAAAACCAATTAATCAGACAAGTAATTGCTTAATTAAAGCATCCACTTCCAATTAAGTTCCCTGTTTAACCCTTTTGGAAACAGAGTACCAAACTTTAAAATAAAGACTGCCTCCTTATGAAACAGCCTACTTTTTAAACACATATCTGGAACATTATTAATTATTTCTGTGACAGTGCTTGGTAAATTTTTACCATCGCTGCCATGACACATCTTAAAATATAGCCCCAAAAGACTCTAATCTTTGATTTTTAATATTTCTGAGATGTTCTAAATATCTAACATGAAAACTCCATTTGGTTTCTCCTATATAAAATAAATTACATTCACATTTTAAAATATAAATCACTCCTTCTGTATTACAACTATATGTGTCACATGGGGTGTACCTTTGGCCATTTATATAATTAATAATGGAATAGTGAAATTACATATTGAACAATGTCCACAAGGTTTCAGACCAAACTCATGTATAGACTTTCTAGGCACTTCTACAGGAAATATAAACTGAGCATGAACCAGCATATCTTTGATACTTTTACCACGTCTATAAGAGGCAATCGTTTTTTTTTGGGAGAACTTCCACCAGAAATTTATCCTGCAACAAAAAGTTCCAATAGAACATAATTATCTCTAATAATCTTTCCAAGAAAACATTGTATGTAGTCACAGAAAACATTTTCTCTACAACTCTATCACTTATATTTCTATCTGGTTTACCATTATATTTACTAAAACTAGCACAGTGGTGACCTTGCAACAATCTATTCCTTGCTGCCTGAATAGAATAGGTGTTATAATCCCTTTTCTCAAACATTTCACGTTAGGGATAGTTCATCTAGACGTTTTTTGCTATCATTTGTCAATGTACTAACTCATAGCAGCTCATTATAGGGAAGTGCATTCATCAAATGGGGTGGATGACAGCTAGTTCCATCCAGAAAATGATTAATATTATTAAATTTCCGATGAACATTAGTTTTAATATTCCCCCTTTCTTCACTCAAATTAACATCTAAAAAAACAACATTCTGTCCATATTGTAAGCCAGTAAAAGTTATTCCAAATCTATTTTTATCAAGTCCCTGGATGAATGAGGTCACCTTAAATCTAACCCCTTCCTATAGAAAGATGAAATCATCTGTATAATGGTAATACTTTAATACATGATGTTGAAAAAAGTACCATTTTATAGGTTCATAGGTTCATACTAGGCTATCTGCCCTAGGGCATTTATAAGCCTAGCCAGAGTGTGTTTGGCTTTCACCACCCATTTTAAATTAATTTTGCTATGCCCTTTTTCGAGGTTAGTATACTGTGCCTCTGTCTAACAGTGACACAGAAGTGATACCGGGGGTAAACCTACAATCTCCCATCCACTCATCAAGATTCCTCTTGAAGAGAGTCAATGAGGGACTCTGCCTAACCTGGACTGGGATTTTATTCCAGAGTGAAGGGAGCCTCTGGGTTATGAATCTGTCCCACCAGCATGTCCTATTTATTTCAGTGCTGAGGTTCAAGTCTCTCGAGCGCGTAGCTTGATGGGATTTGGATTTTCTGAGGTGCAGCATGTCCATTAAATCCAGGTTGGACATGGCTTTATATGTCAGGCACAGATCGCCTCTGAGCAGGCGGTATGCCACTGAGTAGTGCTGGATTTTCTTTAACCGGGCAGCATATAGCATCTGTTTGAGCCCTTTGATCCTCTTGGTGAGGTACTTTTGGGGTCTTTCCAGTTGCTGCAGGTGTCTGGTAAGGTACATCCCAAAAGGGGCATTGTACTCAATTATGGGCCTGATGAGGGATGAGTAAAGAGGCACGATGACCTCCCCTGATCTAGATGTGAATCCCTTCATGATTAGGTGGGCTATATAAAATGTTTTTCTAGCCACTTTGGCCACGTGGTTGTCAAATGAGAGATTGCTATCAACTTGGGTCCCCAGGTCCCTAATTACTTCTTCTGTACTTAATGGATTACCAATGGATTACCACTTATGTGGTAATTTGTGGGCACTTTGTTTTTGCCAAAGGGGATGACTATACACTTTTTGGCATTTAGCTTGAGGCCATGGCTCTGGCACCAGTTGTCTGTTTCTATGAGGCCCTTTTGGAGGATGCTTGTGTCGGCTGGAGTGTCGATTATGGTGCCCAGTTTGCAGTCATCTGCAAACTTGGTCAGCCACAGTCCTTCCGTGTTGGCCTGTACCTCCGAGAAATATGAGCCTTGTGGGACACCACTTGTAACTGGTTTGGAGTCTGACATGGCTCCAGCAATTCTAACTATGTGGGTTCTGTCCTTGAGCCAGTTTGCAACCCATCTAGTGACATAGGAGTTTATATTTAAGCTGGTGAGCTTATCTATAATGCCCGACTTGGGTATTGTATCAAAGGCTTTTGCGAGGTCTAGGTAGGCTGTGTGGACCACCTTCCCCTTGTCAATGGCCTTGGTGACTGTTTCAAAGAAATCAACCAGGTTTAAGAGGCAGGATCTGCCCTTAACAAAGCCGAACTGGGTAGGATCCAGTGTCTGTAGGTCCCCAATACCTTTATTTATGAGGCCCATGATGATCCTTTCCATAGCTTTGCAGACCAAGCTAGTCAGGCTTATGGGGTGATAGTTTCCAAGATCTGCTGAGACACCACCTTTGTGGAGAGGGACCACTGTTGCTGTACACCACTCTTTGGGTACATATCCTGAAGTAAGGCTGAGATTGAACAGTAGTTTTATGTTTGGGTTTAGCTCTTCTTGGAGTTCATGTAGGATGCAGCCCGGGACACCATCTGGTCCCATTGATGCTGTGTTTTTTGCTTTGGAGAGGGCAGCTCTTACCTGAGCATCTGAGATGTCAGGGGGGCAGCACTCTGCTGGGATAGATATTTGCCCTTTTGGTGGGGAGGGGGGGGGAGTTTGCGCTGAACCTGGCAGCTAGGATGTTGGCAATGTCTGTGGGTTCGGTGTATTTTTTGTCATTTTGGACTAATTCTGAGCATATCTGGGAATTCCCACCCAGGTTCCTAACATAACTCAAGAAAGCCTTGTGATTATCCTTAGTGTCCTGTGCAGTTTTTCTCTCGAAGCTGGCCTTAGACGATTTTATGAGTGCCCGTAGTTTTTTGCTAATACTGATCCGAGATACCCTCCCTTTTTGGGATTTTGCTTTATCATGTAGTAGCTTCCTCCTTCTATTGTATAGTTTGTTTATGGCTGGGGTCCACCAGACAGGACATCTGGCTTTGGAGGAATGGGACTTGGTTTTATTTGGGATTGCATGATCCATGCATTCCTGAAGGTGTTCATAGAATGCGTTTATAAAGGATTCTGCGGTCTGGGACGTATTTTCCACAGGCCCGGGGGCTTTGAAGGATTCCACCTCAGTTTTGAGGAGTGCGAAATTTACATTAGAGACGTTTTTCACTGTGGTTTTCAGGGCAGGGGGTGGAGTCGGGATGTGAATATCCAATGAGATTAGTTTATGGTCTGATCTTACCAATGAGGGATACACTTCTGGTCTGGAGCATAGAGTCCCCATGTTGGTGATGATCAGGTCCAGTATGTTTTCCCTTTTAAGAAAGTATGGCGGGAAATTAGGTCATTAATTAATATGATTATTGAATAATCAGTATTGTATAAATAAATGGTGTAGAATGATAGACTGTATTCTGAGGAAGTTCGTAAGGACGAAACCTAGGTCAACAATAAAGCAGTGTTCATGCAAAGGTGGTTACGGAGTCTTTTCTGCAGTTTTTTGAGTTGGTCAGTATTTACCAGTTTGGTTTGTTCTCTTGTGGATATCTGTTCATCTCCTTATTGGCATTGGTATCGGCCTCACCTTGCTTTTGTACTACATGTTTTCCCCTCTTGTGGGAGTGGTAACAAGTTGTTCCATAGCATTTGAGTTTATAAATTCTAGGAACCTTTGGGCTAGGGTGTTGGAGCTAGAGTAATGCTCCCAGTCTATGTTTGGGTAGTTGAAGTCGCCCAATATAATGGTGTTTGGAGAGACCTTCATATTTTCCAGTGTTCTCAGGAAGGCCAAGTGGGGTTCATGGGTTTGGGAGGGTGGTCTGTAGCAGGCTATAAACTGGAAGGCAGTTTTACCCACTGTTAGTTGCACATGGATAGTATCTGATGCTTCGTGCTGTGCCACCAACCTGGAGGTGTGGGTATCTTTGACAAATATTGATACTCCCCCTCCTTTTGTGGTTCGGTCCAAGTTTTGGGGCCGAAAAGCATGGTATGAGGTATAACCTGATAGTGCTGGGGTGCTCTCGGGAGCCTTGAACCAGGTTTCTGTTACTTCACAGATATCAATGTTCTCCATGCTAAGGAGAGTTTCGAGTGCATGCATCTTGAGGTTTAGACTTCTGGCATTGAGTAGCATTACTCTTAGTTTCTTATCCCTTGTGATACCTATGGAGGTGGGTTTGTCTTTTGAGCCTTGCCTAAAGAAGGCACTATGGGGGTAGCAAGAGCCTTTGCCAATATCCGAAAGCCCAAGGGTGACAGGTGCAAGCCGTCCCTAGCGAAGCATCATGGCTTGTCAAGCATGTCATCCCAGGATGACAGGCATTGGATCCCCTTTGAATGACACCAATACTTAAGCCAATTGTTGAAATTGATCATCTTGTCTTCATATTGTGGCATCATTCTTGGTGAGGGTAAGATGCTATTCAAGGTCAGGGTCATACCGGCCTGGGCTACATGCTCACAGAGCTCCTCTATGTCTCTTTTCACGTAGTCCAGGGAGGTACATCTCAGGTCATTCACACCAGCATGGACAATGACTGAGTCATATTTGTACTTGCCTTGGAGTGACCTGAGTGCTTGTGTTATGTGGCGGATCCTAGCACCCGAAAGGCAGCTCACTGTGACCTTCTCCTTGTTCAGCCTGGTGAGCGGGACATCAGTGTTCCTGACGATAGAGTCACCTATTACAAGTGTATCAGGTGTGTTGTTTAGCCTTAAGGGCTGTGACTGTTTGGCACAATGGCTTTGTGAGCTATGTGTTGCACATGTTTTGTTTTGGGGTAGCGGTTGCTTGGGTGTCTGCTTTGGAGGTCTCTGCTGCTTACCCAGATTTTTATTTAGAGCCTCCCAGTATGTTTTTGTGTGTTTATGTGTTTGGTTTGCTGTCGTGGTAGGTCTATGTGAGACTGGAATTGTAGTGAGTGTGGTTTCCTTCTCTTCCTGACTGGTTTTGCCAGTACTGAGTTGAGAGAGCTTAGCCTCCAGTATGGCTATATGGTTGCATCTCTCACATGTTTTGGAATTTGTTGGGAGGAGGAGAGGGTTGTCTGTGTACATGAGGCAGTTGTAACATTGCCTCAAGATTCCCAGATACACCAGCTGGACCGGAGAGGAGATTGACAACTGACCTTTGGACATGCTAGAATAGTATTGGGAATTCCTTTATAATTTAAAAAAAAAGGGCTAATGGGGAACAAGGTAATCAAGGGGAGTTTGTGAGGGTGTAGTGCTTTTCATTTTTTAGTGCTGAATTATATAATTGCTTTAGTGAGAAATAAGTACAGTAAGCAATGCAGATATCACTAGGGATCCACAGAAGCACTAAAAAGCCATGTTTTAGGTGGAATTAGCATTTCAGCATTTTTATAAAGGTGTTCCACTTCAAAAAGACCCATAAAAAGGTTTGCATACATTGGGACGAAAACCACCCCCATTGCTGTGCCTTTAATTTGTTGGTATAAAGTACCATTAAATTCAAAGAAGTTATAAGGCAAAAATGGACCAAGTCAATCAAATAATATGACAGTGGAGTTTCCCCTAAGAAAAACTTCAATGCATAATGCATAGGTTCATAGATTCATAGGTTGGTACTACACTATCGGCCCTAGGGCCTATGCAAGCCTGGCCATAACAATTCCCTGGATATTTCTTCCCACAATATTTACTTCTCTGGACCCCTGTCTAGCAGGGCGACTGACATGATCTCCGAGATGAATTTCCTATCTCCCATACAATATTCAAGGTTCCTTTTGAAGAAGGCTAATGAGGCACTCTGCTTGACATGTATGGGCAGTCTATTCCAGAATATGGGGAGTCTCTGGGTCAGGAACCTATGCCTCCAGCATGTTTTGTTCATTGTGATGACAAGGTTTAGATCCCTGGAGCATGTGGCTCTGAGGGATTGGGCTTTCTTTAAGTGGAGCATGTCCAACAGCTCAGGGTTTGACATGGCCTTGTATGTTAAGCAGAGATCGCCTCTGAGTAGATGATATGCCACAGAGTATAGCTGGAGTTTTTTCAGACGGTCAGAATATGGCATCTGCTTTAGGCATGCGATTCTTTCAGTGAGGTATTTCTGTGGCCTTTCCAGTTGTTGCAGATGTCTTTTGAGGTACATACCAAACAGGGAATTGTACCCTATAATGGGTCTAATACGGGATGAGTACAGTGGGACAATGGCCTCCTTTTTTCTGGATGAAAAGCCCTTAATGATGAGGTGTGCCACATAGAAGGATTTCCTGACTGTTGTGGCAATGTAGTTATCGAAGGTGAGACCACTGTCCACTTGTATCCCTAAGTCCCTTGTCACACTTTTGGTGTTTAGTGTACTGCCACTTATGTGGTAATTCATGGGTACATGGTTTTTCCCAAAGGGGATAACTATACATTTCTTGGCGTTGAGCTTGAGACCATGGCTCTGGCACCAAGCATCTGTTTCTGTAAGGCCATTTTGTAGAATATCCACATCATTTGGAGATTCAAAAATGGCTCCCAGTTTGCAGTTCCCAGTTTGCAGTCATCTGTGAACTTTGTTAGCCAGAGTCCCTTAGTGCTGGCCTGTACTTCAGAGAAGTAGATGCCAAACAAGAGCAGTCCCAGGACTGAACGCTGAGGTACTCCACTTGTCACTTGTCTGGAGCTGGATTTTGTCAGCAACTTTTACAGTGTGCGTTCTGTCAGTAAGCCAGTTGGTAACCCATCGAGTGATGTAGGGATTAATGCCCAGCTTAGTAAGTTTATCTATGATTCCAGAATGGGGGATGGTGTCGAAGGCCTTGGCGAGGTCCAGATAGGCTGTGTAGACCACCTTGCCCTCATCCATGGCTCTGGATACTGATTCAAAGAAGTCAATCAGGTTGAGGAGACAAGATCAGCCCTTTACAAAACCAAACTGGGCGGGGTCCAGTGTTTGAAGGTTGCCGATGTCTTTGTTTATAAGTTCCATGATAATGCGTTCCATGGCATTGCAGATCAGGCTCACCAGACTGATGGGACAATAGTTCCCAGGATCCAAGTTGGATCCCCCCTTGTGGAGTGGGATAACTGTAGCTGTGCACCACTCATTAGGCATGAAGCCTGAGGTGAGGCTATGATTAAACATGACACTCGGGTGAGGTGCCAGTTAATTTTGTAGTTCATGTAGTACACAGCCCGGGATGTTATCTGGTCCCATGGATGCTGTATTCTTAGGTTTGGAGAGTGCATTTTTTAACTGTGTGGCCATGATTACCAGCATTTGGCAATCTTTTAGCAATGAGCTGGGCCCTTTAGGGGGTGAGAGGGGGGGTGAATTTAGCACTGAATTGATCTGCCAGGATACTGGCAATATCCTTGGGATCAGTATTTTTAGGTTCATATGTTCATAGGTAGGTACTGGGCTATCTGCCCGAAGGCATATATTAGCCCAGCCACATTGTGCAGTATTCACCACCCCTTTGGTTAGTGCCCTAGGCTCTTGATCTAGCAGCTAGTACCATTGGCCCCTATCTAGTAGAGCTGTTGGTATGATCCCTGGTGTGAACTTTCTGCTACCCATCCACTTGTCAAGGTTCCTCTTGATGAGTGATAGTGAGGGGCTCTGTCTTATGTAGATCTGGACCTTGTTCCATAGCAAGGGAAGTCTTTGCAAAGGGAATCTATCCCGCCAGCATGTTCTATTCATTGTTGTGCTGAGGTTTATATCCCTAGAGTGTGTAGCTTGAGTAGATTTGGTTTTGTTAAGATGGAGCATGTTCAACAGTTCTGGGTTGGACATGGCTCTGTATGTTAGACAGAGATCGCCTCTGAGATGGCGGTATGCAACAGAGAAAAGCCTTAGTGTTTTCAGTCGTGCTGCATAGGGCAACTGTTTGAAGCCAGTAATCCTCTTAGTGAGGTACATCTGTGGTCTCTCCAGCTGCTGGAGATGCCTAGCCATGTACATTCCAATTGGTGCATTGTACTCAATAATGGGTCTGATGAGGGAAGAGTAGACTGGCACCACTACATCCTTAGATCTTGATGCAAACCCTTTCATGATCAGATGGGTCACATAAAAGGATTTTCTAACCACCTTGGCAACATGGTTATCAAAGGAAAGCTGACTATCTGCTTGGGTCCCTAGATCCCTTATTACTTCTTCAGATTTCAGGGGGTTACCTCCTATGTGGTAGTTCGCGAGTACTCTGTTTTTTCCAAAGGGGATTACTATGCATTTTTTAGCATTTAGCTTGAGACCATGGCTTTGACACCATGCATCATTCTCATTAAGGCCCTTCTGGAGGATATCCATGTCAGCTGAAGACTCTATTATAGCACTCAGTTTGCAGTCGTCCACAAACTTGGTCAGCCACAGCCCTTCAGTGCTTGCCTGTACTTCTGAGAAGTACATGCCAAACAGGAGGGCCCCCAGGACAGAGCCCTGAGGCACACCGCTCATTACTGGTCTGGATTCGGACATAGATCTCGCTACTCTTACTTTGTGGGATCTGTCTGAGAGCCAGTTTGTGTTCCATCTTGTGACGTAAGGGTTTATGCCCAGGTTGGTGAGTTTATCAATAATACCCGAATGGGGAATGGTGTCAAATGCTTTAGCAAGGTCAAGGTAAGCCATGTATATTTCCTTTCCCTTATCTATAGCCTGACTAACTGTCTCAAAGAAGTCCACCAGGTTCAGCAGGCATGATCTTCCCTTGACGAAGCTGAACTGTGTGGTGTCAAGTGTTTGGAGGTTCCCAATCTCTCCATTTATGAGATCCATAATGATTCGCTCCATTGCCTTATAGATCAGACTGGTCAGGCTTATTGGTCGGTAGTTCCCAGGGTCAGTTGTGGGCCCACCCTTATGCAGCAGAGCCACCGTTGCTGTGCACCATTCTATGGGCACATATCCTGTCAAGAGGCTGAGACTGAACAGGGTATTCAGATGCAAGGTTAATTCATTTTGGAGCTTGTATATGACACAGCCCGGGACACCATCTGGTCCCATGGAGGCAGTGTTTTTAGCTTTAGATAGGGCCTTATTAACCAATGTATCAGTAATAATTGGAGTTACACAATCCTCTGGAATAGTAATAGGCCCTGTAGGTGGTGAGGGGGGGGGGGGGAGAAATTTACACTGAACCTGTCAGCCAAGATGTTGGCAATGTTAGTGGTGTCAGTGTATTTTGTTCCATTTTGTACTAGCTCAGAACAGACCTGAGCATTGCCATTTAGGTTTTTGACGTAACTATAGAACCATTATGGTTATCCTTGGCATCCTTGGCAACTTTCTTTTCGAAATTGGCTTTAGTTGACTTGATGAGGGCCCTCAATTTCTTACTAATGCTGATCAGGGATGATTTTTCAACTTGAGTTTTGGCCTTTTTTGTATAAGTCTCCTCCTTTTATTGTATAGTTTGCTTATGGCCGGGGTCCACCAGACTGGTTTCTTCTTGCTTGAGGAAGGAGTCTTGGTTTTATTTGGGATAGCACGGTCCATGCAATCCTGAAGATGTATATAAAGTGCCTTGGTGTAGGATTCTGCATCCTAGATATCATTATCCTTCTGAAAGGGAATAGTGAAGCTTTCCGCTTCTGATGCAAGTAGTTTGAAGTTTGCTTTGGAAAGGTTTTTTACAATGGTTTCTTTGACTGGGGGAAGTGGAGGGGTGAGGATGTCCAGGGTTATCAGTTTGTGGTCTGATCTGACCAGAGAGGGAGTGATAACGAGTGTGGTACAATGGGTGCCCATATTTGTGATGACTAAATCCAATATGTTGTCCCCTCTAGTGGGAGAACATACTAGTTGTTCAAGGGCATTTGAATTTATAAATTCTATGAACCGCTGGGCATAGGAGTTAGAACTTTGGTAGTTCACCCAGTCTATACCAGAGTAGTTGAAATCACCTAAAATTATGGTGTTGGGTAGGACCTTTATATTTTCCAATGCCTCGAGGAATGCTGAGTGAGCATCTTGGGACATGGTTTTGCCTGCTGATAGTTGTGCATGGATGATCTCTGGGGCATCATGCTGTGCCATTAACCTGGAGATGTGGGTAGCCTTGATGAATATGGATACACCTCCGCCCTTTGTACTACGATCTGGTAACTGAGGCCAGAAGGTATGATATGAATTGTAACCTGGTAGTGCTGGGGTGCTCTCTGGAGCCTTGAACCAGGTTTCAGTCACTGCACAAACATTGATTTTCTCCATACTGAGGATTGCCTCGAGTGTGTGCATTTTGAGGTTGAGACTTCTGGTGTTGAGTAGCATTACCCTTAGTTTTTTATTACCTGTGCTGGTTACGGTGGTTGGTTTGTCCTTTGAGCCTTGCCTAAAAAAGGCACTATGGGGACAGCAAGAGCCTTGGCCAGTATTCAAAAGCCTAGGGGTGGCAGGGGCAAACCATCTCTGGTGAAACAGCGAGGCTTGTCTATCATGTCATCCCAGGCAGGCAGACACTGGATCCCCTTAGAATGACACCAGATGCTTAGCCAATTGTTGAAATTTATCATTTTGTCTTTGTATTGTGGTATCATTCTAGGTAAAGGTAGTATGCTACTCAAGGTCAGGGTCATACCAGCTTGGGCTACATGATCAGAGAGCTCCTCAATGTCTCTTTTCATGTAGTCCAGGGAGGTACGTCTTAGATCATTCACACCAACATGTACAATGACAGCATCATACTTGTACTTGTTCTAGAGTGACCTAAGTGCCTGTGTTATGTGGCGGATCCTAGTACGCGACATGCAGCTGACAGTATCCTTCTCCTTGTTCAGCCTGGTGAGTGGAACATCTGTGTGCCTTACTATAGTGTCTCCCATTACTAGTGTGTTGGGTATGGTGTTTTGCCTTGGGGGCTGTCGTGAGACACACTGCTGAGGTGAATTATGTGTTTTCTGGCTTGTGTTTGGAGGTGCAGGTTGCTTGCTTGTCTGCTTTGGAGGGCCCTGTTTCTTTTTCAGATTGATACCTAGTACCTCCAAATATGTTTTTATGTATTTATGTGTATGTTTTGCCGGTGCTTGTTTTGTAGATCCATGTGTGAATGTGTGACTGGTGGTGTGATGCTAGTGTGTCTTTTCTCCTCTTGACTGTCTGTTACAGTCATGGGTTGAGAGCGCTTATCCTCCAGTCTGGCTGTGTATTTGCATCTCTCACAAGTGTTTGTGTCTAGAGGTAAGAGAAGAGGGTTGTCTGTATACATGAGGCAGTTGTGACTGCCTCAGGATGCTCAAATCCACCAGATGAATGTCATTCCGTTGTAGCTCAGAACAGATCTGAGCATTGCCATTTAGATTCTTGACATAACTATAGAATGCCTTGTGGCTGTCCTTGGAATCTTTGGCAATTTTATTTTTGTAACTAGCTTTGGAGGATTTTGTAAGGGATCTCAGCTTCTTACTGAAGATGGTAAGGGAGTATTTTGCATCCTGGAATTTTCCTCTTTTCTGCAACAATTTCTTCCTTCTGTTGTATAGTTTGTTTATGGCAGAGGACCACCAGATTGGCTTCTTTTTTGGAGTAGAGCATCTTGGTTCTGTTTGGAATGGCACAATTCATGCATGAGTGGATGTGCTCGTACAGTGCCTTAGTGTAGGATTCAGCAGTCGAACTTTCAGTTCCTGTCTGCATGGGTGCCATAACATTTGCCACTTCTGACTTGAGTAGCATGAAGTTAGCTTTGTTGAAGTTTTTTATGGAGGCTCCCTACTGGGGGGTGGGGGTGGGATGTGGACGTCAAGGGTGATTAGCTTATGGGCAGACCTGACCAATGAGGGGGTGACCACTTTTGTGGAGCATTGATCTCCCATGTTGGTAATGACCAGGTCTAGGATATTTGAGCCCCTGGTGGGACTATGCATTAGTTGATCCAGGTCATTAGAATTTATGAATTCCAAGAACCATTGGGCTAAGGTGTTGGTGCCCAAATAGTTTTCCCAATTAATGGCAGGGAAGTTGAAATCACCCAGTATTACGGTGTTTGGTTGTATCTTAATATTTTCCAGTATGTTTAGAAAGGTGTAGTGAAAATCTTGGGGCATGGTGGGGGATCTGTAGCAAACTACAATTTGGATTGCAGTCTTACCTAGTATTAGTTGTACCTGTAGAATTTCAGATGCATTGTGTAAGGCAACTAGCCTGGAGGTGTGAACATCCTTGGTGAATATGGATACTCCTCCGCCTTTAGTGTTTCGGTCCTGGTTTGGTGGCCGAAATGTGTGGCAAGAGTTGTAGCCTGGTATTGCAGGGGTGCTCTCTGGAGTCTTGAACCAGGTCTCAGTTACTACATAGATATCGATGATATCCATTTTTAGAAGTGCCTCAAGAGAGTGCATTTTGAGGTTTAGACGTCCAGCACTGAGTAACATTACCTTCAGATTTTGCATGCTTATATCTGTTATGGTGGTGGTTTTGTCATTTGTGCCTTGCCTAAAAAAGGCACTATAGGGGTGGCAAGAGCCTTAGCCAGTAACCTAAATCCCAGGGGCAACAGATGCAGACCATCTCTGGCAAAACATCGTGGTCTGTCGATTATGTCATCCCAGGCAGACAGATACTGGATCCCCTTTGAATGACATCAGAAACTTAGCCAATTGTTGAAGTCAATCATTTTGTCCTTATACTGTGGTATCATTCTGGGTGAAGGAAGGATGCTACTCAGGGCTAGGGTCATACCTGCCTGGGACACATGATCCGAGAGCTCTTCCATGTCTCTTTTCATGTAGTTCAGGGAGGTACATCTCAAGTCATTCACTCCAACATGGACAATGACAGAGTCATATTTGTACTTATTGTGGAGTGACTTGAGTGCCTGCATGATGTGGCAGATCCTGGCACCCGACAGGCAGCTGACTGTAATTTTCTCCCTGTTCAGCCTGTTGAGCAGGACATCAGTGTGCCTGAATATACAGTTACCTATGACTAAAGTGCTGGGCATGCTGTCTTGCCTTAGGGGCTGTAGGGTGGCACACTGGTGTTGTGAGCGATGTGACACTTTGGTTATGATTGGCGTTTGTTTGCGTTTCAGCTTCAGAGGTCCTTTTTGCTTGGGCAAGTTATTGTTAAGGGCATCCGCATAAGTGGGTTTAGTGTCACTATGTGTGGATGTTGGAGGCATGAGTTTTAAAGGGCCATGTGTTGTTTGAGGTGTAGTGCAGGTGTTAACCTTCTCCTCTTGACTGTCTATTACAATCTTGGGTGGAGAGAGCTTTGCTTCCAGTTTGGCTCTGTAAGTGCATCTCTCGCAGGTTGTAGTGTTGGGTGCTAGGAGGAGAGGGTTGTCTGTGTACATGAGACAATTGCTACTTTGCCCCAGTATGCCCAGATTCACCAGGTGGACAGGAGAAATCACTGTAAGCTGACCATTGGACATGCCTGGTTGAGTGTTTCTTTTGTAAAGTACAGGAGCTGTTTTCCCTTACCTTGGCAAGGTACTTTGCAATTATAGGCTGTTTACAGCCTACGATTAATTTCTCCTTATTAACAAGCAGAGTCAAGTGCTTGTATCAGTTTAAGGCTTGCTAGTACTTTCCAGCAGGTTTTATAGCAACTGCTAGTCACATGGATTCAGATTTTAGTGCTACTACTGACATACCAGCTAGTTCTAAGGGAAAGTGTGAAGAACAGACTTTCTGGCACCGGGAGTAGTTCAAAGTGCTACACTAATAGGATAATAAAAGTGCAGGAGAGCAGAGATATAGCAGATCTGACGGAAAAAATTGAAGAGCACCGCTAGCATACAAAAAGTCCAGGATACAGCAAGTCTGTATCTGGGCTACATTAGTTCCAGGAAATTTAGGAAACAGTTTTTTTTTTTTTTTAGTAGAAAGGGAAGAGGCAGAATATAATGAGATAATTCAATATGCAGAAGTTAAAGGGGCGAGCCTTTGCTAGGTTCTCACTAGTAACAGTAGAATGAGCTGATGTAATGTGACTGGGCGGGAGTGACCAGTATCGACTTAATACCAGAGGCAGGCAACTCAAAGCCACCAAGACAAAAAGACCAAAACAAGAACTGGTAGGGTAGGGTGGGGAAAAACAGTTGTACAGATTACAGAGATATTAAATCAAAATGCAGACAAAAATGAGAATACACTCTTATATTTTCTCAATATCACAGCTGGCAATAGGTCAGTCTCTCTTCAGCAGCCTGAGCAACAGGAATATCTGATTTAAAACACAGGACAGAAGCCAAACCAATTATCCAAACAATACAGATGCAGGAATACTTTGGCCGTATAAAACCAGTTCTGTAAACTTTGTGCCACTAAGAAAACAGACAAGGCCTCCAGACAAAGGATTTCACTACAACTGAGGTCAACACTAAGAGATATACAGCTATAACACACAAGAAGAAGAATAAATACAGTTGTACAGATTATAGAGATATTAAATCAAAATGTAGACAAAAATGAGAATAAACTCTTATCTTTTCTCAATATCACAGCTGGCAGTAGGCCAGTCTCTCTGTAGCAGCCTGAGCAACAGGTATATCTGATTTAAAACACAGGACAGAAACCAAACCAATTATCCAAACAATACAGATGCAGGAATACTTTGGCCGGATAAAACCAGTTCTGTAAACTTTCTGTCACTACAAAAACAGACAAGGCCTCCAGACAAAGGATTTCACCACAACTGAGGTCAACACTAAGAGATATACAGTTATATCACACAAGAAGAAGAATAAATACAGTTGTACAGATTACAAAGATATTAAATCAAAATGCAGACAAAAAATGAGAATAATCTTTTCTCAGTATCACAGCTGGCAGTAGGTCAGTCTCTCTGCAGCAGCCTGAGCCACAGGTATATCTCAGATGTTAGTATACAAGTTCTTCACATTTATTATTATCCAATATTTGTCTTTACTCCATCTCGCCAATTTCACTTTACTAAGAAAATCAAAAGTATCTTTTACATATGAAGGCAATTTTTCCACTGATGGTAATAAATGCTCATGTAGTAAAATTCCCACATTATGAAGGAAGTAATTACATGCAGAAACAATTGGCTCTACTATACTTTTATCTATTTTTGGGAGGCAATAGAATTTTGCCACAGTACATCCTTCTATACAGATTTTTTTCTCCACATCTCTTTTAGTGAAATATCCTAGTCTACAGTCTCTGTGAATTAGATCAGTAAATAAGGTTAGGGCTGCTTCATAATAACTCCATACAACCTTCCTATACATTTCCCTATTTTCCAGATTGTCTAAACGCATTTTGTAAAACTGTGCACTGTTCATTATTACCACTTTATTCCCCTTATCTGATGGTTTAAAGACCACATCCCTCCTTTCATTCAGTTTCTTAAGGGCTGACCACTCATTCTTAGTCAGGTTATATTCTATATTTCCATTTTTCCTTTCTTGTAAGAATGTTGAAAATGCTTTTTCTATTGAAAAATTCACCACACCAGAAAATTATACTTTCATTATGAAATGGAAGGATATAGTCACCTCTACATTTTATTTTTCCAGTGTCTAATAAACAACATGAATTTTAATTTTGTTCCATTTCACAAAAAGAATCACATGAATAAAATTCAGTAGAGGTACTACCATCTAAGGAAATTTCTTCCCCTTTAGGGTTCACAGAAGCATTTATACTTCTATTAATAGAAAAATAACAGAGCAGATGTAACTTTCTAATAAACTTAAATACATCAATTTTTAACATGTGTAATCTAGGCAATGCAGTTGGAATATATTTCAAACCACGATTCAGTACTATATTTTCCACATCTGTTAAACCAATCCCTGCCAAATTTAATACATACTCATCATTCTTTATATTATTAACAACATTAGAAGTATGTAAAAAGTCAGTGCCATCGAGTCGTCTTTCCATACTGCTGCTGAGATTGTCTCCCCCAAGCTGTTTCAGATTGACTTCGTTTTCTACTCCCCTTACTCGTTTCCGGTTTAGAATGAAAATTGTCCTGCATATAATTACTCCTTTGTGCATGGGGTAATGAAAGATAATCATTATTTTCATCTGACCACTCTGTAGAAGCATCAGTTGCTTCCGAAGAAGCAAAAGAGATGCCATGACACTTCTTGTTCATTCCCTTGTCATAGGAACGCCCCTCACTGAAACGGCGGCTTTTATTGGTTGACAGTTTGAAAGCAGTTTCATTTGAATACTCTTGCAGATTTCTTTGCAGTTTATTCACTTTCCTTTCTATTAACTCTTTAGTTGCAGCCTGCAGTTTATCATTTATACCTCCCAACAATGTCTCAAATCGTGGAACAGTGAGAGATGTACATAATGAGGAACACAAAGAGGAACTCTCTTTCCTATTTGGGGCTACATTTTAAGATGTGTCATGGCAGCGATGGTAAAAATTAAAAAGGCACTGTGATAGAAAAAAATTATAATTTTCCAGGTATGTGTTTAAAAAGTAGGCTGCTTCATAAGGAGGCAGTCTTTATTTTAAAGTTTGGTACTCTGTTCCCAAAAAGGTTAAACAGAGAACTTAATTGGAAGTGGGTGCTTTAATTAAGCAATTGCGTGCTTGATTAATTGGTTTTATTGAATTTTTTTTGTATAAATATATGCATTATGGGAATGTGATTTTATACTCTGTTAAAGGCATTTGTCCAAGGTGCTAGAGTGAGAACTTTGTACTTTTCTACATAAACAGAAATTTTCTTCCTACAATAAATTATGTTGGATTATCTGGTGTTGTCATTGTATTATGAATCTGTATCGTACTTACATCCATGTGTCAGGTCTGATTGCAGTTGTGGATGGGGTTTTGTAATGCACAGAGGTGTACATCTATGGTGAGGACAGAACATTGTATATTATTGGGTTTAATACTGTAAATGTGCAGACATGTTGCATCCATCCTGTACCAAGGCCACATATGAGTCTGCTGACAATGCCTACCTCTCACAACTACCTAGGACCCTCTGGTCTGCATATGGGGCAGCAGCCTGAAGCTGGTGAGTATGACATTGTTCTTTTGCTGCCTGGCAATACCACAGGTATGTGAAGGGCATGCAATTTACCATGAGGACAGCTATCAGTAATAGCTATATTGCTTTATGTAACAGCTATATTGCTTTATGTGCATGTGCACTTGTGGTGGGGTTAACTGCATTGCATCACAGTGGTTACCACTGGGGCCTAGCTGACATGGATTCAACATTCCTCTAGCATACCTCACATCTTTTCAGTGCCAAGGCATCTGGACAGAGGCCAGCAAAATGGGCTGGACAAACGACCTAAGGTAGGGACATGTGTGACATATTAGTGGTATACAGTGGATATAAAGTGTGTACACATCCCTGTTAAGATGCAAGGTGTTCCTGTTACATACAAATTAGGACCACAATATGTCAGTTCACACCTCTTCCAGCCTTTAATGTGAGCCATAACATGAACAGTTCATTTGTAAAACCAAGCATCTGGACTCATGTATTGCACCAACAAGACTGGCCACCTGTGAGGGTGGCAGACATCATATCAGCATAATGTTTCAGTCAGATATGATACCTCATGCTGCCATGTGTGTCAGTAGACTCACTGTGGACTATTTGGCTACAGTATCACATACATGAGTATTGTCAAGGAAAACACAGACCACTTCCGACCACATATAGGTTGCAGACATCTGAATATTCCAAACACATCTGTACAGAGGACTGTAAAATAGTTTAACCTGCTGCATGTTAGGCACATGCTGTTACCACACTAAATAAAGTAATGGCAGTGGGAGGTGGTCATCAGCTGTGTATGGTACACACATCAAAATGGTATAAGCCACACAAGATATGATCCTCACACACAAACAGTTGCCAGCATTGGGATTAGAGCTGCTGCCTATCTAGGTATTTCTACTATAGTGCTATGTAGTTATCGGATGCAACACAGAGCTTATATGTTGCTGTCTAGTCCAAAGGTACTTCTAAGGTGGATGACATCAATAGGACTACTAGATTGGAATGAGGAGAAATGTAAAGGGTAGTACACAGGTCAAAAATGGTGTAACCCATACACTACATGATTCTCACATAAACACATACACATAGCCAAACAGCTGCCAGTAGGGAGAATAGAACTCCTGCCTATCTAGTTATTGCTACTATAGTACTATGCAGTTATCAGATGCACCACAGAGCTTATATGTATCCACATACTCCAAGGGTGGATGACATCAACAGGACTACTAGATTGGAGTGAGGGGAAGTGTAAAAGGTAGTACACAGGTCAAAAATGGTGTAATCCACACACTATATGATTCTCACACAAACACATGCACAGCCAAACAGTTGCCAATAGGGAGATTGGAACTCCTGCCTATCTAGTTAGTGGTACTATAATGCTACACAGTTAACAAACTCGCCACCGAGCTTATACATTTACATCTAGTCCAAAGGTACTTTTAAGGTGGGTGCCATCTACAGGACTACTAAATTGGGGTGAGAGGAAGTGTGAAGGGTAATACACAAGTCAAACATGATATAAGTCAGACAGTACATGATTCTCTTTTACACACACAAACTTGCCAGTATTGGGATTAGAACTCCTGCCTATTTAGTTATGTCTACTATGGTGTTACACAGGTTCCTGAGTTTTCACATGGCCAAAGCTGCTAACTGCACAGCTGAGGTAAAGTATTACAGGTGGCAGAAAGTCTGCCTTCAGTTCCACCCTTACATTGTGCTAGTTCTTTCTGTCTTGCACTTCAAATAACATTATGGCTTGACACTTCACCAGGTTATTGTATCAAGAAGTGTGGCACACCTGGGAGCCATTGTCAGTACTCATTCGTCACAGAAGTAGCCCCAGTACTTACTAGTTATGTCTACCCCTCCTGGCATGACTGAAGGGCAGTTTTCTGTGCCTTCACCCATTAACCTGGTGCACTTGTCCATTCTGAGGCACTGTTTCCACTGCTTTGTGTACACAGACAACCCTCTCCTCTAAATTCCAAACACTCAGACCTGTGAGAGTTATCCATATATCACCCAATGTGAAGACTGGACTAGCAGGTCAAGAGGATAAGATCAACACCTGCACCACACCATGTGGAACACATAGCTCACCATGACACCCACTTTGACAGTCATGACATTCAGGGAAAAGCCACACACCCACCTTCACAGAGGCACTCAATGGACATTTACCCAAACAGCACAGACCAGCAAGACAGACACCCACTCAGACACCACAACATGGCACATGCCAAGGGACACATATTTAACAACACAGTGTGCCCCTCAACCTAAGCTCCTAAGGCTAACCACCTTACACAATACAGTGATCATGGGTAACCCAATACCGAGGCACACACATGTCCCACTCAATAAGTTGAATATGGAGCAGGTAGCAGCCAACTATCTATCACATTCCAGCATCCAACACTTGACACAGCCAGTCATGGCACTCCACAACAACTAGGGTTATCACTCTGTATCCATGTGGGTGTAAATGACCTGGGACACACCTCCCCAGACTACGTGATAAGAGACATGGTTGAACTCTCTGATGATATGGTCCAGGCAGGTGTGACAGTAGCCCTGAGCAGTGTACCACCATCACCCAGAATGATGCTGCGGTACTATCAACAGATTGACTGCTACATTGGCTTATGTGTTTGCTGTCTTTCTCAGGGAATTTAGTACCTATCTGCTTGGGATGACATTATTGACAGAACCCAATGACTTGCCACAGATGTCCTACATCTGTCAGTGCTGTGTTTCCAGGTACTGGCTAAGTGTCTTGCCACCTCTATAATGCCTTATGAGACAGTGTTCCTAATGTAATTACCACCATAACAGCTAGATATGTATGCAATCTACTTTTCCGAAGTACAAGCAAACACAGGAGGGTTATGGCTGACAAAGTTTGCAGATGACTGCAAACTGGGCGCCATAGTAGAAAACACATCTGACACAGATATCCTTCAGAAGGGTCTCACAGAAACGGATAACTGGTGCCAGAGCCATGGCCTAAAGTTAAATGCCAAAAAATGCATAGTCATACCCTTCGGGAAAAACAAGGTTACCCCTAGCTACCAAATAGGTGGCAATCCACTGAGTACAGAAGAAGTTATCAGGGACCTGGGGACCCAGGTTGATAGTAGTCTGTCATTCGACACCCATGTAGCTAAAGTAGTTAGGAAGACCTTCTACATTGCCCACCTTATCATGAAGGGATTCTCATCTAGATCAAGGGAGGTCATAGTCTCCCTATACTCATCACTCATCAGACCAATGATTGAGTACAATGCCCCATTCGAATGTATCTGACCCGACACTTGCAGCAGCTGGAGAGGCCACAAAGTTCCTCACCAAAAGGATAAAGGGTCTCAAACATCTGTCCTATGCTGCCCGACTGAAAGAACTCCAGCTCTATTCAGTCGCACCACTTGCTCAGAGGTGACCTTTGCCTAACATACAAGGCCATGTCAAACCCAGATTTGATGAATATGCTTCACCTCAAAAATCTAGATCCGTCAGAGCCACAAGGGCGGAGACTTAAACCTCGACACGGCTATTAATAGGACGTGCTGGAGGGATAGATTCATCACCCAAAGACTCCCTATGCTGTGGAATAAAATCCCGGTATATGTGAGGCAGAGCACCTCGCTGGCCTTGTTCAAGAGAAATCTTGACCAATGGATGGGAGATCGCAGATATACCCCAGGGATTACCTCAGTGTCACTGCTCAACAGAGGCACAGCAAAATAATGGGTATATTTCCCCATACTAAAGGGGTGGCGTAAGCCACAAAACTATGGGCTAGGCTTGTAAATGCCCTCTGGCAGATAGCCTAGTATGAACCTATGAACCTATGAACCTATCTGAGGGTCATGCTGCTTAACAGTAAACTTCTGTTAGGATGCAGTCACTCAAAGCACTCATTGGAGTGGAGGACATTAACATATCTGCTGTAATGGAGAGCTGATTTACAGCAGCAGACAGCATCCCTGCAGTATCAGGCTATAACGTATTCCACAGCTGACAGCCCCCAATCATGGAACACATCACACCTCCACAGGTGGTGTTGTCTCCATATTCATTATGGATAGGAACACCTCCAGACTAGTATCCAAGCATAATGCACTGAAGATACTTCCAGTACAACTGCCTTGGGCTAATAGTGCAATCCAGGCCATAGCATGCTATGGGTCCACATCTGTGTCCCTACACTGTCAATGCACATTCCTCATCACCCTGCCATCTATGATGATCAAACACAACACTGACATAGTATGAGACTTCAACAACCCCTACATCACCTGGGGAAAGTAGCCAAGCACCAGTACAGTGGCCCAACACTTCCTGGGATTCATCATTTCCATTGCCCTGGACTGGCTCATACTGACCCCTGGTAGAGGATGCAACAACCTTGACTTGTGTTGACTACTTAAATATGGGACTGTTCCTCATCCACAGTTGTCAATCCCTGCATGGTGAGGTCCAAATAGGCTGTAATCAACATGGAACTCAACATGTCAACCACACCTCCTATAAGGGTAAACACTTGCAAAACCTCTCCAAAGCGGACTTTGCAGCCATGAAAACAGGGGTGGATGACTTACCTGCACCCACGGCAATGGAAAATAGCTGCATGACTATGGAATCATACACATATGCACTGTACAAACAGGTACATGAATGCATGATACTAGCCAGAGCCAACCGAACTGAGACACTGTCCTCCAAACACTTGGAGACAATGCAATGGTCCCCTGCCATTACTTTAATGTACAACAGAATGAGGACACTGTTGCAGAGAAAGGTGGTGTCCCATGACTGTTGAACTCCCTTATTAGCCTCAAACAGAATGTGGGATCCTGCATGGAATCCCCTACAGGTATCTATGAAGGCAGACATGCAGCAGACACAGACAACAATCACAACAGCCTTTGATAGGTACATCAACAACTTCCACAGCATTAAACACAAGTGCTGTGAGTTACTACACAATGCTAATACCTATCCTGAGACAACAGATATTGGCCACAGTCTTGGTAACACATTCAGTGCCAGCTTTACCACCTCTTCCCCACAAGTGGAGTGCTAAGTAAATGTGTTCTCACATGCTGTATCCTGTTTCTTTTCTAGGCATCTGTGTGTCACCAGGATGTGACCCTGCAGCAAGACCAAGGGGTATGGCAGTGTGGTAACACATCCACAATGTCTTAGGCAGGGTACAGCTGTATCTGCATGGATTTCCCAGGTCTGTAACACAGTGATTGCATATGCCTCACAGATTATAGGGCTGAGGGATGTACATAGGTATATGTTGATTTACAACATCTGTTGTAGAGTGGAGAATGATACGTGTTGTGGTTTGGACACACCTCCAATTGCTAATAACTACAGCCACATGGGATATTCATCATCCCAACACACTGAGATTACTATTCACAAACACACACACACACACACACACACACACACACACACACACACACTCTTGCCAGTACTGAGATCCATAGGTTCATTGCTTCATAGGTGTGTAGTAGGTGAATGGACCTGAAGGCTCTACAAGGCTAGCCCAAGTCAACACCCTGGCATCAGGCCACATGACAATAGTCCTCATTATGGCTCAGGAATATAGTCACTAGAATGGTCCCCAGGAGTGGATATCGTATTCCATATCCACTCATCCAGATTTCTATTGTGGATGGCCAGCGATGTGCACTGTTTCACTTGTATGTGATTTATATTCCATAACATGGACAGTATTTGGGTTGTGCTCCTGTCTCTCATGCATGTCCTTTGAAGTATGGAACTGTGCTTGAGTTCTCTAGGGCATGTTGTGTGGAAAGATTGGTATCTTCAGATGTAGCATTCCTGACCTAGTTTGGTGAGACATGGCTGGGTAACTGAGGTAGTGATTGAACCTACATAGAAAGTATGATGCAGGGATTCATTGGAGTTATTGGAGTCCGTCCATACAGGACATGTATATAAGGCATGGTATTCCATTTGTGGGGTACATTTGCAGACTCTACAGTTGTTGCATGTGTCCAGTGGGGAACATGACAAAAGGACAACTGTACACATTGATTGGGCTACTGAGGGGATGGTACAGGGTGACCATGTCCTTTTACTTGTTGGATAACACACACTTAGGAGATGTTAGACATCAAAGTGCTTTCTGATGTCAGTGGCACTGTTGTGGTCAACAGGCAGCTGACTGTCAACCTTTGTTCCCTATTCTGTTATAACAACATCACTGTTCAGTGGACTACAACCAATGTATTACTTCATGTGAGCCATGGTGTCCACAAAGGTAATGGCAGCACATATCTTGGCATTGATGTAATTAATCTCCAGGGTTCTGACAACAGTCATAGGTGTCAAGTGGCTTTTGTGCATGATGTTAACATAACATGGATTGGGAATGCTATCACCCACCTTACTGTTGTATGCAAACATTTCAGCCAGGGTGCCTTTGTGTTCTTCTGCACCTCAGATGGGTAGATCCCAAACCTGAGAAGACATGGGTCTGTAAACTGTGTGACACCAGTCATGTCTGGTCATCAGTTTGATATGGAGTCGACTGCATTAACACCGTGGGTACTATCTGTGAGTCAGTTTGCAAGAGAACATCTGATATAATGGTTGATGCCTAACCAAGTGTGTTTGTGTATGATTCCTGGGTGGAGAATGGTCTCTGAGTATTATAAGGGTTGCCTATATTGTTAACTATTCTATACTGTCACATAGTCATTGCACATGGCAGTACACTTTTAGGGCTGTGGATTGTCTACACCAACCTCTATGATGTTTGATAACTGTTGGCCTTGTAATGTGGACATTGGGACATATACTAGGTCATCAATATAATAATTTAGCAAAATCCAACCGCCCAATGGATCCTGTTATTACACAATCACACCCCCCCACAGGATAATAATGACAGACAGGGACACATATACTTGCCAGTACTACGTTTCAGCCCCCTATCTAGCTATGTATTGTTACTATATGTTATACATTTATTGCACACACCACAGAACTTCTAAGGTGAGAAACCTCACCAGCCCTTGTAAATACTGGCATTGGGAGATGCAGTGGGTGAATGATTTCATAAAATACTTTACCCTACACACACATTTGCCAGGAGTGAGGTTCCATCCTCTATCTAACTATGCTCTCAGATGTTTATGTTACACATTTACCACAAGCACCACTAACCTTACATGGTTTAGTGCTGCCACCAGGTACTTCTAAGGCGAATGATATCTGCTGGACTGCTAAAGTATGGCACTGAGAAGTGTACTGGGTGTAAATGTGGCCAAACTTTTTAAGATAGGAACATATATATATACACACACAAACTTGCCAGGAATGAGAATCAAACCCTACCTATGTAGTTATTGCTGCTACGTTGTTACACATTTATCATACATGCCACAAAGCTTATAGGTAGAAGAGTGTCCAAACATAGCACTAAGGTGAGTGACATCAGCAGCCATTGCAAAGTATTACACTTTGAAATGTACTGTCTGTGTATGGACACAAAATACTTCAACCTACAGATATACACACACTTCTACAATTGCCAGTACTGAGATTAGATCTCCTACCTAAGGTAGTGTTTTGCACTACAGTATCACACAGTTATCATGAGCACCACAGAGCTAATTTGTTAGAGATCTGTCCAAAGGTGTATTTGCAGGTGAGTGACATCAGCAGCAGTGCTAAAGCAGAGGTAAGGGAAGAGTAGTGAGTGTGAATGGCCTCAAAATCATGTATCTACAAAGACACACACACACACACACACACACACACACACACACACACACACACACACACACACACACACACACAGACACACACATGCACACACATTTTCACAGTTGCTAGGATAAGGATTAGAATTCCTACCTAACTAGTTTGCGACACTATAGTATTACATAGTTATCGCAAGCACCGCAGACCTTATATGTTGTAAAGCTGTCCAAAGGTATCTTTGAAGGTGAGTGACATCAACAGCAGTGCTAAAGGAGGGATAAGGGAAGTGTAGTGAGTTTGAATGGTCTCAAAATCATTCATCTAGAAATGCACACACACTCACACACAACTTTACATTTGACAGGACTGAGATTACAAATGCTGCATGAATACTAATTTGTGCTATAGTGTTACACAGTTATCACAAGTACCATTGAGACTATAGGGCTGAGGGCTAACAAAAGGAATTTCTACAGTGAATTACATCAGCACATCATATGATATAGGCTGGTGGGATGTGTACTGGGTGGGAAAGGCCTCATAATGGAATTCTCTCTGTTGCTATCTGTCTATCTCTTCCTCACATCTGTATGTGTGTATGTTTGACATATTATATTATGTTGGCATTAGATATGTATGAGTATTCCTATCCAGTGTGTGTGTGTGTGTGTGTGTGTGTGTGTGTGTGTGTGTGTGTATGTGCGTGTGTGTAGTATGAATGGTGTACAGTTTGGTGTGTGTGCACAGACATCTGCGAATAACAGATGTCTATAGTCCACTGTGTTGTCAGACGTGTAGGAGCATGCCCAGTATGACCTCCAATATTGAGTGTGTGCATCCATTGCAGGGAGAGTTGGACTCCAGTTCAGGGTTTTGTGTGCTACAGCTACACCTAGCAACCTGTTTCTGCAGGATATCTGTAGATAGGTTGCCAATATGGAGACACAATGCGCGTAACATAAAGGGAATACTGTAACTATTGCTGTCTGTGCTGCTTGTGTAACATGATTGGTTGTAGCCTACATTTTCTGACATATGTACTGTTTTACACTGTGATGTATGATGTCATGAACTACTGACAGATATCATTCTTTGCTCACAGTTATTTACCAAGTAAATACAAGATGAATGAAGCTGAGACCAATATTCTGAGGCATAGACTACATATTCTGGCACACTCCTGCCATTGTGGAGTGGTAGCTACAGATAATAGACAGCTGGTTCTGTGTAAATGGTCCAGCACCTTGGTAGTATGCTGGCTGGGGATCCCCCTGTGCTTTTCTCCACTTAATGGAATAGCCATATCCTGCTGGGCCATACCTCTCAGCTGTACAGATACAGCCAGGTTATCCAGAGGCAGGGCTCATATACCTGGTCAGTTTACCTTCACATTGTGGTTTACAAGCAGTTTTGTGGCTATTCATTAATGGGTTTGCAGTCAGGGGGTAGTAGGGGCAGATATTAGAGTTTCACACTTCACACACTCCATGACATTCATGCTTCTGAACCCCCCTCTGTTATTTTCTCCTCTTCCTAACATTATGAAAGCAATATGTCCAATGTATCCCTATGGTTGGGCCTTTATCCCAATAGTAATTATAGCCTGGTCCACAGTTCTTGCAGTAGGACATGGGGAGGCATGCTACTGGCATTTGTCAGCATGAACTTGCATTTGTTTTCAGTTTACTGTGTTAGGTTGTTAGTTGGACCCCATGACATTCCATACATTGGCACTATGGATGAGTCATGGGCCTTTGCCAGGGGACTGTAGGCCATTTGAGATTGCTGCAGGCCATCTATATCAGGCCAGTGCATTCTGTCACTCATATGTTCCCAGGCTGCAAGCCAGTGGATTACCCTGGGGTGACAGTGGTAAGTGGTTGAAGTGTTCCTGTCAATCCATCTTGTTCATACTGATCCATGAGTCTGGATGTGGTCAGGTTGCTGCTTACAGCTAGGGACACACATGCATGTGACACCTATTCAGCATGCATGTATGTATTCCCCTACAAGGATGGATTCATGCTGTACTCATTCCCTACAGCAAGGATATGACCTGTGATAAACCTGTGGCTGATGGTGAGGTGAGCTGGGTGCATGTGTGATATGGAAGCTACTTGCACCTGATTCACAGATATACCTGGGACATTCCCCTTATGCTGCTTTGTGAGTGGACATGGGCAGCCTGTCATTACTTTATAACTATGCCTTTTGTGGTCTGCCAGTGATTGGCCAGACTACCAATATTCCATACTAGAGAGACAACTAATGTGATGCTAACATCTATGTATAATTCCAAAGTTGTGTGCAGTTGACAGTTATTTTATATGCACTCTGTGTAGTTTACTTCCACCATTGTACTGTCTCTATGTATGGGCCCCCATTCATGGTGTGTCCAGCTTTCCACTGGAGATAGATATTTACATATGGACAGTGAGTATATACAGCTGCTGACATGGGTGTAGCTGAGAAGCAGTGTGGTTGGCACTGCAGTTGCTGGAACATGTCCCTGTCGACCACTGTACTGTACATAGGCCACTGAGTCACAACCATCCAGGCCAACATGCTGACCACTTCCAGGCAATATTAAACACACACCAAACTTACTGCACTGACCCCTGCATATTGCACATATGCAACAATATAGATTAGGACAGCTCTGACAATTTTTGCTCCAGTGATATTACTCCTCAAACTTACATGTTACTGCATTTCTACATGGGATTGTGGTGGGGGGGGGTGCACACCTGAGGACTTTAAACATTTGCAATGACTGTACTGATAATTTGGTTACTCTGTTGGCTTCCATTTCCTATTGTATTGTGACCTATCATGCAGAAAGGAGGTATATCAGTAGAGTACACATATTAGATGTTAATGGCATAAATGCCAGTTTCAGACTTCTTACCCTTCAGAACTAAAATGCAACTGCCTGACCTGTTGTAGTATGTGTGTGTATGTTTGAAGGGGGGCTGTTCACCATTGCCATCATTTGTGGGCCTTAGCACGGCCTTTCTTTATGGTCATCTACACCTGTCCTGCTAGGTGAAGCTGGTGGTGGGTATGTGACCCTCATTGACATCCATGTGTGTGACCTATTGACACCTACACTTATTTGGGCCATGACATGTACTGCAGTGGGGGTTGTCACCTTGTGTAGTACTGCCTCGTATGTTGACACCAGTATTTGTTATGGATTTTCTGCTGTCCCATATAGCTGTCAGCTGTCTGCTGCTATCCCATTCAGCCACCCAATTCTCCTGTATTTCAGTTACAGGCTTGCTGTTCTTGAACTGTTTGTAAGTTTCTGTGAGGCCATTTTTTGCTTGGGCTAAAGGGAAGTCTCTCTGTTGATCAGTGGCAGTGAAAAACATTGAGCAGCCTGCCTGCCCCTGTGGGAGTGGTTACTGACTTGAAACTGTAGTTTTATTGGCCATTTTGGGTGAATTCCAAAACTCCTTCATCTTCCTCCCTTAAAACCTGGTTGCCTCATGGTTTTGGCATCTTTTCAGGCTTTTTGGTTGTTGGTGAAGCACCCACCAAGAGGAGAAAACGCTGAGAGAAGAAAGGAGCCACTTTTGAGATTTTAAGTATTTTTCCTCTGTTTATTTGCTAAGTTTTTCTGCATATCCGCCTATTTTGAGCATTTTCTGGCTTGTTAAAGTTGATTTCTGCATTAGTAACTGTATTTAGAGCACAACCTAAAGCTGTTTACTGAATTTCCTGTTTGCACTTATTTTTAAAATAGTTTTTTTCTCAAATCTTGCATTTTATCTGTCTTTGGCCTAGCACTCTTGTGTGGGGTCATTTACTGCACTGTTATAACTTGTTAATACTTGTGAACCTCTGCTATCTCTGAAAAAAACAGAAAAACAAAAAAAAAATCTTGCTTTTTTCCCACTTTTCTGAGATTTAAAAAAGTTCAGTTACAGGCTTGCTGTTCTTGAACTGTTTGTAAGTTTCTGTGAGGCCATTTTTTGCTTGGGCTAAAGGGAAGTCTCTTTGTTGATCAGTGGCAGTGAAAAACATTGAGCAGCTTGCCTGCCCCTGTGGGAGTGGTTACTGACTTGAAACTGTAGTTTTATTGGCCATTTTGGGTCAATTCCAAAACTCCTTCATCTTCCTCTCTTAAAACCCTCTTTTGCGCGGTTGTGCACGTTTTTGTGCATAGCGCAACAGTGGGCAGCGCCGCCTAATTGGGTTTAAACTATTCCTGGTTCCACAAAGTCTGCTCTTCACTTTTTCCCTTAGAACTGCTCTATCTCTCAATTTAAACACCATATTCTCATTCTAAGGTCCTTCACTGGTCCAATTAAATAATCCTACAAGTTAGCACTATTAAACCATAAGCACTACTTACTCTTATACTCTCTACGATTACCCTGTCCCCTATTGGTCCATCTTAAATTCAGTTTCCCTATATTACTCTAGCATGTCCAAAGGTCAGTCAATGGTTTCCTCTCCAGTCCAGCTGGTGAATCTGGGAATTTTGAGGCAGTTTTACAACTGTCTCATGCACACGGACAACCCTCTCCTCCTCCAAACAGATTCAAATATATGTGAGAGATGCAACTATTTAGCCAAACTGGAGGCTGAGCTCTCTCATCTCAAAACTGGTGTAACCAGTTAGGAGGAGAAGGTAACCTCACACAACACAATTCCAGTATCACATAGTCCCACCACATCAGCGAACCAAACACATAAATACACAAAAACATACTCGGAGGCTCTAAATAAAAATCTACCTAAGCAACAGAGACCTCCAAAGCAGACATCCAAGCAAACGCTACCTCAAAACAAAACACGCACAACACATAGCCCACAAAGTCAGTGTGCCAAGCAGCCACAGCCCTTAAGGCTGAATAACACACCTGATACTCTTGTAATAGGTGACTCTATTGTCAGACACACTGGCGTCCCACTCACCAGGCTGAATAAAGAGAAGGTCACGGTGAGCTGCCTGTCGGGTGCTAGGATCCGCCACATAACGCAAGCACTCAGGTCACTCCAAAGCAAATACAAATATGACTCAGTTATTGTACATGCTGGTGTGAATGACCTGAGACGTACCTCCCTGGACTACATGAAAAGAGACATAGAGGAGCTCTCTGATCATGTAGCCCAGGCTGGTATGACCCTGACCTTGAGCAGCATCTTTCCCTCACCTAGAATGATGCCACAGTACAAAGACAAAATGATTGATTTTAACAATTGGCTAAAATTTTGGTGTCATTCAAAGGAGATCCAGTGTCTGTCAGCCTGGGATGACATGCTCGACAAGCCACGTTGCTTCGCTAGGGACGGCTTGCACCTGTCACCACTGGGCTTTTGGATATTGGCAAAGGCTCTTGCCACCCCCATAGTGCCTTTTTTAGGCAAGGCACAAAAGTCAAACCCACCCCCATAGACAGCACAAGGAACAAGAAACTAAGGGTAATGCTGCTAAACGCCAGAAGTCTTAACCTCAAGATGCACACACTGAAGCTCTCCTCAGTATGGAGAACATCGATATCTGTGCAGTGACAGAAACCTGGTTCAAGGCTCCAGAGAGCACCCCAGCACTACCAGGCTATACCTCATATCATGCTTTTCAGCCCCAAAACCCGGACCGAACCACAAAAGGAGGGGAGTTTCCATATTTATCAAGGATATCCACACCTCCAGGTTAGTGGCATTGCTTGAAGTATCGGAGACCATCCATGTGCAACTAACAGTGGGCAAGACTGCTTTTCAGTTTATAGCATCCTACAGACCACCCTCTCAAAGTCAGGAATCCCACTCGGCTTTCCTGAAAACATTGGAGAACATGAAGATCTCTCCGAACACCATTATATTGGGTGACTTCAACTACCCAAACATTAACTGGGAGCACTACTCAAGCCCCAGCACCTTAGCCCAAAGGTTCCTGGAAATTATAAACTCAAATGCTATGGAACAACTAGTCACCACTCCCACAAGAGGGGACAACATACTAGACCTGATCATTACCAACATGGGGACTCTATGCTCCACACCAGAAGTATATCCCTCATTGGTAAGATCAGACCATAAATTAATCTCACTGGATGGCCACATCCCGACCCCACCCCCAGCCCAGAAAACCACAGTGAAAAGCTTCTCAAATGAAACTTCTCACTTCTCAAAACTGAAGTGGAATCATTCAAGGCCCCAGGGCCAGTGGAAACTACGGCCCAAACTGCAGAATCCTATATAAACGCATTCTACGGACATCTCCAGGAATGCATGGATCATGCTATCCCAAACAAAACCAAGACCCAATCATCCAAAGGCAGGCGTCCAGTCTGGTGGACACCTGCCATAAATAAACTGTACAACAGAAGGAGGAAGCTACTACATGATAGAGCAAAATCCCTAATAGGGAAGGCATCTCTGATCAGTACTAGCAAAAAATTACGATCCCTCATAAAATCCTCCAAGGCCAGCTTCGAGAGAAAAATTGCACAGGACACCAAAGACAATCATAAGGCTTTTTTCAGTTATGTTAGAAACCTGGGATGCAACTCCCAGACTTGTTCTGAGTTGATTCTAAACGACAAAAAATACACTGAACCCACAGACATCGCCAATATCCTGGCAGACAGGTTCAGTGCAAACCCCCCCCCCCTCAAAAGAGCAAGTATCTATCCCAGCAGAGGGCTGCCTCCCAAACATCTCTGATGCTCAGGTGAAGGCTGCCCTCTCCAAAGCAAAAAACACTGCTTCCATGGGACCATATGGCATCCCAGGTTGTGTCCTACATGAACTCCAAGAGGAACTAATCCCTCAAATAAAACAGCTATACAATCTCAGCCTCACTACAGGATATGTGCCCACAGAATGGCGTACAGCAACAGTGGTCCCACTCCACAAAGGTGGAGCCTCTAAGGACCCTGGAAACTATTGCCCCATAAGCCTGACTAGCTTAGTCTGCAAGGCTATGGAGAGGATCATCATGGAGCTCATAAACAAAGACATTGGGGACCTACAGACACTAGATCCTACCCAGTTCGGCTTTGTCAAGGGCAGATCCTGCCTTTTGAACCTGGTTGACTTCTTTGAAACAGTCACCAAAGCCATAGATGAAGGGAAGGTAGTCCACACAGCCTATCTGGACCTTGCAAAGGCATTTGACACAATACCCCACTCGGTCATCATAGATAAGCTATCCAGCTTAAATATAAACTCCTATGTCACAAGATGGGTCGCAAACTGGCTCAAAGACAGAACCCACAGAGTGAGAGTTGCTGGAGCCATGTCAGATTCGAAACCAGTCACAAGTGGCGTCTCACAGGGTTCTGTTCTGGGACCACTCTTGTTCGGTATATACTTTTCCGAGGTACAGGCAAATGTGGGAGGACTATGGCTCACCAAGTTCACAGACGACTGCAAATTGGGCGCCATAATCAACTCTCCAGCTGACACAAACATCCTTCAAAAAGGTCTCACAGAGACAGATAACTGGTGCCAGCACCATGGTCTAAAGCTAAATGCCAAAAAATGTATAGTCATACCCTTTGGCAAAAACAATGTGCCCACAAATTACCACATAGGCGGAAACCCATTAAGTACAGAGAAAGTTATTAGGGACCTGGGGACCCAAGTTGATAGCAATCTCTCCTTTGAAAAACCACATTGCCAAAGTGGTTAGAAAGACCTTCTACTTAGCTCACCTCATCACAAAGGGTTTCATATCTAGATCAAGAGAGGTAATCGTGCCCCTTTATTCATCCCTCATCAGGCCCATCATAGAATACAATGCCCCTTTTGGGATGTACCTTACCCGACACCTGCAGCAATTAGAAAGACCCCAAAAGTATCTCACCAAGAGGATCAAGGGTCTCAAACAGATGCCATATGCTGCTCAGTTAAAAAAACTCCAGCTCTACTCAGTTGCATACCGCCTACTTCGAGGCGATATATGCCTGACATACAAAGCTATGTCAAATCCAGAATTAATGGACATGCTCCACCTCAGTAAATCTAAATCCCTTAGAGCCACACGCTCGAGGGACTTGAACCTCAGCACAGAAATAAATAGAACTTGCTGGAGGGACAGGTTCATAACCCAGAGGCTCCCTTCGCTCTGGAATAAAATTCCAGTTCATGTGAGGCAGAGCACCTCACTGAATCTCTTCAAGAAGAATCTCGATAGGTGGATGGGGGATCGTAGGTTTGTCCCAGGGATTACTCCAGTTTCACTATTAGACAGAGGCACAGTAAACTAAACCTTAAAGGGCACAGTATACTCAAATCAAGGGGTGGTGTAAGCCATACAGAATCGGGCTAGGCTTATAATTGCCTCAGGGCAGATAGCCTAGTATGAACCTATGAACCTATGAAACCTATGCTTGCATGTATACCATACATAACAACTATCAGAAAATACTACTCCATTCAGTAATTGATACAAAGGGTGACTTATCTTGTTGCTGGGCCAGTATTGAGGATGGTGCTGGAGGGCTGACTATGTCAGATGCATGTATTACACTCTCAATACATGGTAAAGTACAGGTAGTGTCATGTTTCCCTTTTCCTGTATGTGCGAGTTGGAGAGAGATATCAGTCCCTGGGTCCCTACAGTGTCATTGTGTGTGCTATGCATTACCTCTTTGCCAAGGCCTGGGCATACTGGGCACACCTCATTCTGCCTACAGTTGCAGGCCCAGGAAGTTCCTCCTCCAAGTCCCTCTGTGCCTGTGCTGGCTTTGGCAATGGTGAGGGGGCTATGTGACCCTGTCCCATGCGATTCCTGTTGCAGCTGTTTCCACAGGATCATATTGTGTAGCATGGCACATACTATGAACATTTGTGTACATGCAGCTGGACAGTACTGCAAGGCTTCACCTGATATGTCAAGGCAGTGGAACTGTGACTTCAGCATCCCAACCACATGCTCTACAATGATCCTGGTTTGTGCGTATGGCTCATTATGGTGTTCTTGTTCAGGTCTGTGTGCATTTCTGATGGGTGTTATCAGCCATGGCTCCAGTGCATAGCCAATATCCACCACTAGATGGCCATATGGGATGTCCCCCTGGCAAACTCCTTATATAGCTGTAAGCAATGCCAGATGTGGGAGTCATGATAGCTTCCAGGGCTGCCAACACACACATTCATGATAATGCCCTGGGGATCGCAAATGACCTGGCAGTTGAGGGAGAGGAAGCCCTTGCAGTTTATGTAGACCCTACCCTGCTCACCAAGTGGTGCTTTGATGTGTATGTACGTGCATCTAAAGCACCAACTACCTCAGGGTATTCTGTTATATGGTGGAAGAGACACATACTTCTGGTCAATGCCTCATGGCTGCTGGGAAAATATATGTGCTCACTGACATGTGCTGACATGGCATCCAGGAACTGGTCAAGTACCACGGATGCTGATGCCTGTGAGACCTCCATGATATCCCCAGTTGGTCTTTGGAAGGTACCTATGGCTAGTATTCTTAAGCCTACACACCTTGGTATCCACTGGGATGGGTTCCCCTCTGTTAATTCTGTGTGTGATGTGTGGCTGGCACAGCTCGATGATTTGCTGTACAATGCCCCTGTCCACCCTATAGCACTCCACTATCTCCAGCTCATGTAGGCCCTGGTAGGTTACCTTGGGTCTGTGCATTCTTCCCCTCCTCCTCACTGTGGGTCGGTTGTCAGCATTCTCCTCCTCACCACCCTCAGTCTCTAGCACATATTGATGGATTAAAGCAGCAGCAGCCTCTAACATTTTTAGTTAGTTTTGCCAGTTTAAAATCCCCCATCTGTGTACACCTGTGGTGTAGAGTTTGTGGGAAAGACCAGTCTGAAAGGTGTTTGCATAGTTTATAGTAGTGTGCGGAGCTGCTGCATGTGTAATTAGCTGATTCTGATACATTCCACCTGGCAGCTATGCTAGTTCTCCTTGATTGCCTTCCTACTGCTGTTTCCCCTTCCCAGTTCCTCCCTATTTAAGCCCCAAGGTGCACTGCTCATACCCACTGCTGAAATGTAAACAGTGCTGACATTTCCTCTTTTTTTTCCTGTTTATGTTTAAAACACAGTGCAAGATGCGCACATCCATTTAGGGTATGTACACAGTCCTCAGGCACATCTGGCACACCTCCTTCCTTAGCTTTGCTTAGCTAAGGGCAAACTCAGGCCACAGAGCTCTCATAAGCTTACACCAAGCATGACACACCCCCTTATGAAGTCATCCAGCTCTTAGACTTGTACTGTTGTATTGCTGTACCTACAGAGTTAGGTACAAGCTGACACTTTGAAGAAATATGTGATTCAGTATAACTCCCCTCATTTGCATACCCCAGTGTGTAGGTCATTAGTTACTGCACTAAAATGGATCCTTTCCCTTTGACAACCAGTGCTCCCTGATATTGTTTACATTCTGTATGCCATAGATGTCTTCTTTCAGCTTTTCCCGGTTAGGGGTCACCACAACAGATCACCTGTCCACTCATGATTGGCAGTAGAGTTTTTACAGTGTCAAGTTGCCACCCCAGAACCCAACCTTCCACAGAAGGCACACAAACACACACACATGCACTCATGTCTAAGGCTGATTTATAGTGTCCAATCCACCTACAGCATATCTTTGGGAGGAAACCGGAGCACCCAGAGGAAACCCACATGACCACAGGAAGGACATGGAGACTCCATACATAAGGCACCCCAGCTGAGGATCGAACTGCCAAACCTCTTGCTGTGAGGCAACACCACTAACTTCTGCACCACCATGCCCACCCTTGCATGCCATGGACTATAACGGCAAAATGCAGATTTAACTTAAAATTGAGTTTTTCCATTTTTTTTTTATTTTCAGCACAGTCCCGTTTGTGTGCCTCTGCCCTATGCTTAAACGTCCAAGATCGGCCCAAAAAAAAAATAAGTTTAATTTTCATAATTATTAATCACTTTTTAATGCCAATGGTTTTATATGTGGCCATTGGCATGTCTAATGTACATAACACATGCTTTTTAATGAGCTGTCATGCCTCCGTTTTGTCAGTTGCAGAAATGTACTCAGTTATTTTCTCAATACATTTCTGCACTGACACTATTCTAGCACAGAGTGCTGGCAGCTTGTTGAATCACCTCATTTGCATGTTTTTCACCAGCAAATGAGGTGATTTGCATATTTGCTGGTTTTCCATGCTAGAACATCGTAGGGTCGCTCGTGCACATGCAAAAGCAGTATCCTGAATTGCTCCGTGGCCATTTTCTGTGCAGGAGCTCCTACACTGTTCCTGCATGGAAAATACAGCTTCTTGAATCCCAGGGACAATCTGCCAGATTCACAAATGTCTAAATTCTGTGCAGGAACAGTATAGTCACTCCTGCATGCAATATGGCCACCATGCAATCCAGGATAGGGCCGTTTTCCATACACGAGTGGCCCTATACTGTCTCTGCATGGAATTCTGTTCAACATGCAAATCAACTCATTTGCTGATGAAAACCATGCAAATTAGGTGATATTGGGATTCAGCAAGTTGGCCGGGTTCCGTATAGGAACAGTGTCAGAGCAAAAACATATTCGGCTAGTAGCCGAATACATTTTTGCATCTGACAAAAAGGAGGCATGACAGCTCGTCAAAGGCATGTATTATGATGAATACAAGATGCCAATGGCAAAATATAAGGCCATTGGCAAGAAAAACTGTTTAAATTTTAGGAAAATAAACTTTTATTTTTTTTATGGCTGATCTCGGTCATTTAAGCTAAGGGCAGCAGTGTGCAAACACTGGGGTGCCGAAAAAAAAAAAAAATGGAAAAACTGCTTTTTAACAGAAATCTGAATTTTGCCATTATAGTCAATGGCATGCAAAATGTAAACAAGACAAGGGAGCACTGATTGCCAAGGGGAGAGGGTGTGCTTGAAAGTTGTAACTAAGGATGTACACATTGGAGTATACAAATAAAGGGGCCTATACTGAATCACAGAATTCTACCTACTGGCAGCTTCCACCTAATTGTGCAGGTGTAAGAATAGGGAAGCATGTAGGCAGGACAAGAGGATGACTACAGTAGGGGGTGTGTCATGCTTGTTGTAAATTTACTGGAGCCCTGCAGCCCATGTTTGCTCTTAGCTAAGTACAGCTAAGTAAGGAGGAGTGTCAATGCTATTTACATTGCCTAAATGAGTGTGTGCGCTGCACACCAGGTTTTAAAGACTAAGAAAAAAAATTGGAAATAGCTGCAGTGTTTACATTTAAGCACTGTGAATGCATGGCGTGCCTCTGGGCTTAAATCTGGAGGAAATGGGAAGGGGAAAAGCATTAAGAAGGCAATCAAAGAGAACTAGCAGAGTTGGCAGCTGGACTGTATTACAATCAGCCAATTACACTGGACACAGCCCAGAACACCACTATAACATATGCAAACACCTTTCAGACTGTTTTTATCCACAAACTCTACACCACCAGTGTACACAGATGGGGGATATTTAACTGGCAAAACAAATTCAAAATGTTAGGGGCTGCTGCTGCTTTACTCCATCAATATGTGCTACAGACTGAGGGCGGTGAGGAGAAGAATGCTGACAACTGATCTACAGTGATGAGGAGGAGAAGAGTGTACAGACCCAGGGTAACCTACTAGGGCCTACATGAGCTGGAGACAGTGGAACACCATAGGGTGGACAGGGACATTCTACAGCAAATCATTGAGCTATGCCAGCCATGCCTCACATACAGAACTAACAGAGGGAAGCCCATCCCAGTGGATACCAAAGTATGTGTAGCCTTAAGAGTACTAGCCACAGGTACCATCCAAAAACCAACTGGGAACACCCACATCTGGCATTCCTCACACCTGTATCAGGGGTTTGCCAGAGGGGACTTCCCATATGACCATCTAGTGGGAGATCCTGGCTACACACTGGAGCCGCGGTTGATGACACCCATCAGAAATGCACACACATCTAAACAAGAATGCCATAATGAGGCAGTTGCACAAACCAGGATAATTATAGAGCATGTATTTGGAATGCTCAAGTCATGGTTCCACTGCCTTGACATATGTGATGGAGCCTTGCAGTACTCTCCAGCTACATGTGGCCAAATGTTCCTAGTATGTGCCAAGCTACACAATATGATCCTGCAGAAACAGCTGCAGTAGGAACAACATGGGGAGTGGCCACACAGCCCCCCCACCAGTGCCAAGGCTACCACAGGCACAGAGGGACTCGGAGGAGGAACTTCCTGAGCCTTCCCCTGTAGGCAGACGGAGGCATGCCCAGTATGCCCAGGCCTTGGCAAAGAGACAATGCATAGCACACACAATGACACTGTAGGGACCCAGGGAATGATACCTCTCTTCAACTCGCCCATACAGTAAAATGGATGCCAAACATGACACTACCTGTGCTATACCATGTATAGGGAGTGTACTACATGCATCCGACATAGTCAGCCCTCCAGCACCATCTCAGTTCTGGCCCAGCCACAAGGTAAGTCACTCTTCCTATCAATTACTGAATGAAGTAGCATGTTCTGATATGTATATGTATGGTAGGAATCAAAGCATGCAAGGGAATCGGGTGGCCGAAGTGGGTAGCAGTAGACAGCTGACAACAATATGTGACAGCAGGAAACCGCATAATACTGGTGGCAACATACTAGGTAGTACTTCACAAGATGACAACTCCCCCTGCACTACATGTGGTGACATAAATAACTGTGGGTGTCCATAGGTCACACACATGGATGTCAATGAGAGTTCACATACCCACCACCAGCCTCACCCAGCAGGACAGGTGTGGATGACCATAACAAATAGTCGGGTTAAGGCCCTCAAATGATGACAATGGTCAGCATCACCATCCAGACCTACACAGACATACCACAACAGGTCCGGCAGTTGCATGTTTTTTCTGAAGGATAGGAAGTCAGAAACTGAAATTCATGACATTACAATCTAACATGTGTACTCCACTAATATGCCTCCTTCTGCAAGATAGGTCACAATACAATACAAAATGGAATCAAACATAGGTAAGGGAAATACCAGCACAGACATTGCAAGTGTTGAAAGTCTGCAGGTGTGCCCCCCAAATTACATGTGGAAATGCAGGGAAATGTACGTTTGTGGAGTAATATCACAAGAGCACAGACTTCCAGAGCTGTCCCAATCAACAGGATAGATTGTCGCAATTGTACAATATGCAGGGGTCAGTGTGGTAAGTTTATGGTGTGTTTAATATTGTGTGGCAGCGGTCAGCATGTAGGCCAGGATGGTTGGTTCTCAGTGGCCTAGATACAGTACTGTGGTCGACAGGGCCATGTTCCAACAATTGCAGTGCCAACTACACTGCAGCCTGGCAACATATGCGTGACCGAATGCACTTGGCTGATACATATGGCCTGCATTGCTCCCAGATGGCCTACAGTCTTCTGGCAAAGGCCCATGGCTCACCCATACTGCCAATGTATGGAATGTCAGGGGGTCCTAACTAACAACTTAACACACTAAACAGTAAACAGTAAACAAATGCAAGGCCATGCTGACAAATGCCAGTAGCATGCCTCCCCATGTCCTACTGCAGGAACTGTGGACCAAGCCATAATAACTGCCAGGATAATGGCCCAACTATAAGGATGCATCTGAGATAGTGTTCTCATAATGTTAGGAAGAGGAGGGGATAAGGGGGGGTGTAGAAGCATGCATGTCATGGACTGTGTGAAGTCTGAAACTCCAATATCTGGCCATACTATCTACTGACTGCAAACCCATGGATGAACAGGCACAAATTGGATAGTAAATCACACTGTGAAGGTAAACTGAACAGCTATACAACTCCTGCCACTGGATAACATGGGTGAAACTGTACAGCTGAGAGGTATGTCCCCATTAGGGTATGGCCAGTCTGTAAAGCTGAGAAAAGCACAAGAAGGGGATCCCCAGCCACCATGCTACCAAGGTGTTGGACCATGTACACAGACCCAGAAGTCTAGTGTCTGTACCTACCGCTACACAATGGCAGGACTGTGCACAGAATGTCCAGGCCATGCCTTACAATATTGGTCTCACCTTCATTCAACAAATATTTTACTGGAAATAAGTATGAGCAAACAAATGATATCTGTCAGTAGCTGATGACATTTTACATCACATTGTAAAACAATAGATATGTTGGTTAATACTATGATAAAACCAGCCACTTTACACAAGCAGCACAGACAGCAATAGGTACAGTATTCCCCCTATGTTTGGCCTTTTGCATCCCTATTTTGGCAACATATCTACAGAGGTCCTGCAGAAACAGGTTTTTAGGTGTAGCTGTAGCACACAAAATCCAAGACTGGAGTATACCCTACCTGGAATGGATGCACACACTAAATAGAAAGGACACACTGGGCATGCTCACACACTTAGGGAAATGAAGCACATTCTGACAACACAGTGGACTACAGATGTCTGTTATTTGCAGATGTCTGTGCACACACACACAATTGTATACCATTAATTCCCCACACACACTCACATTGGATAAGAACACACACACATATCTATATCCAGCATTCTGTAATATGTGAAACATACACACACAGACACATGGGGAAGAGAGAGACAGACAGTGACTGACTGGAACCCAGTATGAGGCCTTTCACACACAATACACATCATACAGGTCCACCACAACAGATATGCTGATGTTAGTCACCTTGAAAGATCCTTTTGCCAGCTTACAGTCCTGTAAGCTTTGTGGTGCTTGTGATAACTGCATAATACTGTAGTATAGCAAACTAGCTATGTAGGAGTTATAATCCCAGTCCTGGCAATTGTAAAAATGTGTGTGTGTTGCTGTGTATAGAGTAATGCTTTTGAGGCCCATCACACTCAGTACACCAGCCATTGGCCTACTTTAGCACTCCTGCAGATGTCAGTCACCTTGAAAGATCACATTTGCTGGCTGTCAAACCTTTAAGCTTTGTGGTGCATGCAATAACTGTGTAATGCTGTAGTGTCGCAAACTAGTTAGGTAGAAGTTCTAATCCCCATCCTGACAACTGTGAAAATGAGTGTATGTGTTTTTGTGTGCAGAGTAATGCTTTTGAGGCCCATCACACTCAGTACACCAGCCAGTGGCCTACTTTAGCAGTCCTGCAGATGTCAGTCACCTTGTCAGATCACATTTGCCAGCTATCAGCCCTATAAGCTTTCTGGAGCATGCAATAACTGTGTAATACTATAGTGAAGCAAACTAGTTAGACAGGCGTTCAAATCCCATTCCTGGCAACTATGAAAATGTGTGAGTGTGTGTGTAGAGTAATGCTTTTGAGGCCATTCACACTCAGTACACTTCTCATTGCCTTACCTTAACAGTCCTGCAGAGATCAGTAACCTTAGAAGTATCTGTCAGCAAACCTGAACCATGTAAGCTGAGTGGTGTATGTGTGGTAAATGCATAATGCAACAGTTTGAAGCCATACTTAGCTGGCAGTTCAAACCTCACTCCTGGCAAATGTGTGTGCAGAGTTCATTATTTTATGGAATCTTATCACCCAATGACATTAATTACAAGGGCTGCTGATGTTCCACACCTTAGAAGTACCTTGGGACAACCTTCACCCTGCAAATTGCGTGGTGCATGTGATAAATACGTAGCACTCTAGTAGCAATACCATAGATAGGTAGGGTTTTGAAAGTGAGTACTGGCAAGTGTGTGTGTCTCTATATGCATATACAGATAAACATGTGCTTCTACCTTAAAGATTTTGGACCCAGTTACACCCAGTATGTTCCTCATTGCCCTACCTTAGCAGTCCTGCAGAGATCAGTAACTTTAGAAGTATCTGTCGGCAAACCTGAGCCATGTAAGCACAGTGGTGCATGTGTAAATGTGTAACACAACAGTTTGCAACCATACTTAGCTGGAGGTTCAAATCTCACTCCTGGAAGTATAAATGTGTGTGCAGGGTTTGTTATTTTGTGGAATCTATCACCCACTACATCACCAAATAACATTATTTACAAGGGCTGCTTGGGGGAAAACTGCTTGCTTGATGTACTTCTCTTGCTGTCATTTGCAGCCTTGGGTTTGGCCAGTGGGTGTTCTATACAGTGTATAAGAGAGACATCGTACAGGTAATATCCAGCTTGTCTTGCCTGCCAAAGCTGTGGGGAAATGTCTGTTAACACTACCTGAATGTTTGTAACAATACTCACATATTCTTGTGTGAAAATATACAGAAAGCCTAGTACCACTACCGGGATTTGAAACTTGCCAGTTTGTTCTAAAATGCATCACAATGCAGAAGTTTATCAGAACAAACTATCAAGGAAGTGTGAAAGTTTAGAAACTGCTAATGTGTATTGTAAGCTAGATACATCTAACATTTTGGTTAAAGGTCAATTTATGCCACCATGTACACACGAAGGTATACAGAATTTTACAGCCATGGTGGACTTTGCAATAGAATCAGTATACTTAGATTTTATTAATAATAAACAACAGTGTGTTAGATTTAATTTAACTAAATCAGAACGGAAAGCATTGCAACAACCTAGTAAAAATGAAGACCTTGTAGTAAAACCAGCAGACAAAGGGAACAAGGTTGTATTAATGCATTTTTGTTAATATATGCAGATGGGTTTTGACCATTTAAAAGATGCTGAAACTTATAAAAAATGTACTGCTAGGGAGAATGAAATAGCTATGCGGAAATTTAAAGATTTGTTACAAAAAGGAAAATGTTTGGGATACTTTACTAAGGATGTTGTAGATAAAAGATTTAATATTGATAACTGTGATATGGCAAAGCTTTATTGCTTGCCTAAGATACATAAAGACATTTTGCACCCACCAGGTCGTCCTATAGTATCGGCATGTAACTATTTTCTCAATAATACGGGCATATTTCTGCATAATTTTCTTTTTCCATATGTTATTAAGCAAAGTTCTTATATTAAAGATAGCGCTGACTTTCTAGATAAGGTATTACCATTGACATGGACTAGAGATATGTATTGGCTAACAGCATATGTAAAAAGTTTGTATACAAGTATTATTCACCAGTATGGTTTAGAAGCCTTGCATAATAACTTGGGAGACAGTCCCCTTGCATATTATATTTTGGAATTAGTAGAATTTTGTTTGAAAAACAACTATTTTGAATTTGATAATCAAATATTTCATCAATTAAAGGGCACAGCCATTGGCAGCATTTGCCCCATGTATGCCAATATTATGATGGAATTTTTTTTCATTTTGAATTTTTGTACCAAATATAGTTCTTTAAAAAGTATGTAGTCAAGTATTATATATATATATTGACAATTTAATTTTTATATGTGAAGGGGGTAGAGATGAAGTGACAAACTTTCTGGATGATATCCAAGAGAATAGATTCATGTTGAAATTTGATGGTTTCCAGTTGGGAAACAAAGTGAATTTTTTGGTCTAGAAGGAAGGAAGAGTGGGAAAATTGTTACTAAGGTATATCGGAAATTTGAGGATGGCTTACATTTTTTGGACATTTCCAGTTGTTATCCCCCCATCTCCTGAAATCTCTTCCCTTTGGAAAAGTGACTAGGGTAAGGAGGCTGTGTAATAACACAAAATAAATAAACAGTGAGTTAGAGAAAGCCTCACAATTGTTTATCAAAGGGGCTATAGTGCAGATGAAGTGCAATTTTCCTTGGACAAGCTCAAGAAAGTCATTATATGTAAACCTAGTAGTGGTTATAATAGAAAATATCAGAAAAGAACAAAAGAAAAATCAGATAATTTAAAGAAAATATATGCAGTTATGACATGATTTGTTAGCAGAAGACGTAAAACAAACTATTAAGTTCTATTGGACTTCTTTGTTCAAATATAGGGATTTGGCAGATATACTTGACAAAAATTTAAATTTTTCATTCAGAAGGGGTAAAAATATAAAGGACATGTTAGTCCATGCAAGATTTATAAGACCTAGTATAGGTCTGAGTTATAATCCTGATTTTTTTGGGAACATATCCATGTACTAAATGTATAATATGTCAATATATAAGTAGGACATTTCAGTGCATTAATGGAATATATTTTCAACCTAATGCTAAGTTTTCATGTAATACAAAAAGTATTGTGTATGCATTAAGATGCCCATGTGAAATGTTCTATATAGGTGAAAGTCAAAGGGCATTCAAAACCAGGATGCAGGAACATGTCAGAGACATCAGAAATGAGAAAATAGAGAGCCCACTTGCAATGCATTTTAAAACAACTTCACAATAGTAACCCACAAGGCTTATTAGGAACAGTTTTGGAACATATTCCTAGTACACAATATAATAGTAATGTAAAGTAAAAACTTTTATACAAAGAAACTCTTTTTATATTGAAATATAGCACTTTAGCCACTAGGGGCATTAATAAAGAATGCACCTGGAAAGTTTTTATATGAATTTTGTATTTAAAATGCTTTAATTAGTTAATTAATGATTGATTTATTGATTTATTGATTAATTGATTTACATAATTGTATAAATATGTGCTGCATTTCCTGTGTATGTATTCTCCTTAGAAGGCTACTGTCGAGGCACTAGAGGTTGGATTAAATATTTATTGTAGAAAATCCTGGTTTTTGGTTGTTTATATCTTGGATTTTACTTTTGTTTTTTATGTTATTTGTTGTGAACTGTGATTTCTTGTTTGACTGTTTTCTATCTATTACTCTGTGATTTGGCCAATCTGACCTTGTACTTCTGACATTCATGCATGGCAGACAGTTGTTATACTGTGTAGTCACACTTTCAGATATTACAGTAGAGGAAACAAGGGTTAAACAATTTTAATATTTAGCTATCAGATCATAGTGTAGGGGAACTTTGTTATGCTTAATCTGTTGTGCAAGTCATGACTGTTTGCCACATGGGCCTCAATTACTTAATGCTATCAGAACCATATTTGCTGTGAAAAAGCTATACACATTTCCAAATCTTACTAACACATTGCAAATGAAACACAACAGTCTGGAGTTGTAGCATTTTATTGCCAGGTTACCACAGTTTTATTTATATCACTATCATTATCTCTTCTAATTTCACTTTTATTCAGTTCAAACAATACACAGATTACAGTACTGACAGCTGATATTCTACTACTTTCTATTATACTGCAAGCTAGATCAGTACTCACCAGCCTCGCAGCACAGCCTTTGCAACTTACTGGCATGGGCCTCCATGTTCGCAATCCTCTCAGCTGCAGCTGTACAGGAGACAGAGAAACATTTATGCATACCTATCCATCGCATATACAGCCTGGACTATCTTAAACAGCAATTGATAGTGATACTTACACACTACTGGGGCATTCTGTGCCCGAGCGTCTTGTACCCACTGGTCCAGAATGTCCCTCTTACTCTGCTTCAGATCAGCATAGTGAGGCTGAACCTCCTCACCAGTCTGAGGTATCCCAGTAGCACTGGTGAGACAGTCCCAAACCTCCACTTTATACTCTGAGCCCTGGTACTGGCCCTGCAGCAGTCTCACGTCATGGTTTTTCTGGAGGAGTCTAACCATGACCCTGGACTCCTGAATGCCCCAGCATTGTGCACGAAAGCGAACACTCTCTCTGACTTCAGCAATGGTGCCTGCCTTGAGGAGCTACAACTGGTTATGGGCTGTATTCCCACCTATGAGGTTTAAATAGGGCTGATTTCCCGCACTTTGCCGTGCTTGTTTGATTTTGAAACTGCTGAGCTAAGCTAAGCTCCGGGCAAACCTGCTTAGCTAGGGTGGGCAGTGCTTAAAGAGGCAGGTTCTGAGCACAGCTTACCAGTGCACACATCTACATAGCTACAGTAATTCTTGCTTAGCAGTTACGTTTCAGGAATGCTTACAAAGCCTCAGCTTAGCTGAGCATAGCTTAGCATTATTTACCTTTCATGTTTTGGACAATCATGATGGTGGGTTTCATTCATTATTTAGCATAGCTTAGGATATGTATGTTGACCTTCCATAACATCCCCCTATGTGCTTTTCCTGACATATTACATTTTGTGTGACTGCGTGTATGGGACACTTGTGTTTATGTGAGAGTTTCACAAATAAAGTACAGTGACACCTCACATCTGGCCCTATTACACTGCTCTGGTTGAGTAATATAAATTATTTACTACATAAATACACTTAAATATTACATTTGTGGTGATTTCACATACAGAATAGAGATGGCATCAGTGGGGCTAGAACCCTGCCTCTTTACATGAAAAGCATATGCTCTAATGACTACACTATTACACTACTGCTTATGGTGGATGTCTATTGCTATTTCACTTGTTGGACAGCTTAAGCTGGGCTAAGTGTAGCTAAGCAGCAGGCACACCCGCACAGCTACACTTAAACTTTCCTGCTGATGTGAAAAAAGAAAAAACATTAGCGACACATTTTAAATATTGCTCTTGCAACCTGATACAGTTGTTAGAATAACAAGTTATGCATCCGCATGCATTTTCTGAGGGTTATGCCATGTAAAACTCAAATGTCTGTCATTATTTTCTAACTTCATTCTTTCATGATTTGCCACTACTTTGACAGTGGCTATATTTTATTGCCAGGCCGTACACTAACGGCAAGAACTGGACATTCTGTGCACATCTGTGCTTTTGTCCGTTGTGGCATGTCACTCTTTTTACATTGCCGTACGGCAATTCTGGTGTTCAGGGGGTGTGTACTGCTCTCAGACATGACCCCTGCGCTCGTACACATTTCCATGTACATATTGCAGCATGGCAGTGCACCTTCATGCATATGCATGGCACGCTGCCATGCTGCTCCTATATAGTCCCTTCCGTGCAGGAATAGGCTATTCCTGCATGGAAGTTTGCTGAATCCCGGGAAATCTTTCAACAACTGCACATTAAACTACAAGATTAAATTCCCCAAACAAACTAAAAATGCCAACAGGTATTTTTTGTCTAAATATGTAAATATCGATGAGCACATATTCTATTATATAAGAAAAACAAACCAATGCAAAGATTATTTTTCTTTTCTTGCATTATACATATAGAGTAACAATTATTATTCAGTTTAACATTACATAGATTGTTAAAGTCCTGCTTCCATGAAATTTTATTCTCCTCCTGAACATTTTTTTGTATGTTTTATTCCAATAGATTCCATTTATTTCTATGAAGTTTACTCCTTCCCTTTTCTAAGGAAACCACTTCCAATTCTTTTACCCTTTTTTTTTACATTTAATAATTTGGTTATACTTGGTTTAGATCATGAGTTCCACTGTCTAGTAATATTCTTTTTGTCAGTCAATAGCATTAAACTTAAAAGGGCCTTACCAAATCTAGGAAATTTATTTTCCATATCCCAGCTCAAAAGAAACATTTCCTTAGTTATAATAATTTGTTTTACTAATATTTCTGATAAAATACACTGCATGGAATTTCTGAACACTGCTTACTCATTGTGTTCCCAAAAAACATGTTGCCAAGTACCCCCGTCTTTTCTATCACACCTCCAGCAATTGCTGTCCCCTACAGAACAATTCTCTGAAATCTACATTACCTATGCAAAACCTTTCATGGAGGAATCCTAAAGCATGTAGATTTTGTTGCATACATAGGAAGTATTCAAGCATCCTTTGTATACTGCCTTTCCATTCTCATTTCCCAGCCTTTTCTAATGTCTTCTGATTTTTATAGATATAAGGCAATATTTTATATGTCATACTAATTATCTCTATTTTAACCACAACTTTTGTTGTGAACTTGACTATAAACTCAACCAGTGTATTCATTTCTTTTGGCAGCACTCTGTCATCAATCCTTGAAATGGAAAGCAGTTTTTGACCTGCAGTCCAAATGTCTACTTTTACTTCTAATTCTATGACTTTTCATCATATAAAATCTTTTAATTAAAGTACATATTTTGGGCAAGTATTTCAGCATCATATATTAATACTATTGTGTTCTCACGCCTCTTATTTCCCATCAGTTAAAGCAAACTCCTGTTATTTTATATAAATTAAGACATCTCCAATAATAAAACAATCAATACAATGTAAATATACTCCTTATGATATTGTACCTGTATGTAGTATTCCACTTAAAACCATCATATAACTATAAATTAATCAAATAAAATATATCTGTATATATATATATATACATATATATATATATATATATATATATATATATATATATATGTATATTTATATAAAAAAAAAAATATATATATATATATATATATATATATATAGTTCCCCTTCACAACCTCAAATTACTAAATGCTGGAAATTCAGTAACTCGTGACTGTAAAGTCGAAAACCTATAAGTGCAAATCCGCATAAGCGCAAATTCACATATCTCGAATTCGTGCTTATGCATGTCAGCTACTGGATGGGAAATGTGTGAGTTGGGATGCATTATGGAAGTGAAGGTAAGTGAGTGTATATGTGTGTTTTGTAAGTTGTGTGTGTGGGTTAGGGTAGGTAGGTGGGAGTATGAGTGTGAGTGTTGGATGTGTCTGTATTTGTGTGTTTGTGCGAGGCAGTAGGGGTGTGTGGGGGGCACAGGCCCCACATGGGGGGTGCAGGGGGGCTTGCCCCCCTGCGTACATGTAGTGTAGGGCTTGAAGTTTCTGTGATGTGGGTTGTATGGTGTGCATGTTGTGTGGTGCATGTGTTGTGTATGTTCGGGGTTTTTTGTTTTCGTGCTTGTGGGTTCAGGATTTTTGTTGGTTCGACTTTACAGTCTTGAGTTACTGAATTTCGAGCATTCAGTAATTCGTGATTGTGAAGGGGAACCATATATAAATATATATATATATATATATATATATATATATATATATATATATATATATATATATATATATATATATATATATATATATATATATATATATATATATATATATATATATATATATATACATATATATATATATATATATATATATATATATATATATATATATATATATGTATAAATCATTGCACATTAACAATCAACATGCCTCCATCATAATCACCTCTACTAGTACTCATAAAACATCCTATAATATATCTATCAATCTGTCAGAACTATATATATAACCAACTGTTTTGCAATGGCCACCCTTTATTTTACTTTTTACAAGGACAGTCCAACAAAACTATAAGTTACTGTTCCATAGGAATTTTCTTTCACATGCAGACAATTCTTATGAAATAATTGGCCTTATTACACTTTCACACTCTAGAGTGGTATTCTAAATAATCACTGTTTCACATATTTCTTTACCGAATTCCTCCTGTTTTGTGTAATAAAGCACCCCAAATACAGACTTAACTTATCCACCTCACAAAATTCCCTTCCCAAATAAAATATAATCAGTAATAAAATAAAACACCCGTGTAACACCGTACA